>NC_064562.1:119902114-120205145 GCF_937001465.1 Orcinus orca
TTTAAAAAATTTAAGATAATTATTTTTGAATCCATATCATTCCCTAGGGTAGCCCCATTCTGACATTCACCAGTTTAATCGACTGAATGTCCTCATTTTTACTACCCACAATCCCCTCATATTCTCTTTCCCCTTAACTATCTTAGATTCCGTGTTATGTCATTATAATCACCACATTACCTAAACGTAGCTCCCTTTTCCCTTCTATCTCTTCAGAGTTCTTTGTTGCTAAATCTAACTCTCTATTTACATTAGATTACATTCCTCTGGTGACCATAGATGGAGGAAAACTCACAGCCATGTTGACAGGTTTTACTTTTAGTCAATGACCACAAACTCCAAGTGAGCCTTCACCCCAGCCTGATAAGCCTACTTCTTTTCCCCAGTCAACTGATACTCCTGTTCTCCCAAACTTATCTGCATTTCCTCTCCTTTTTCTTCTTATCACCAACACCTTCTCACTCACTGACTCTCAGATTGACTTTGTTTCCTGTTTCACTGAGGAAACAGAAGCAATTAGCAATTTGTAAAAGTGGTTCCTTATCCTCCTCCTACCAAATAAATCTGCACCTAATTTGATGATGGAGGCATTCCGTCAGATTTATTTATTCTCAGCTGAAGAATGAAGCAGGCCCATATGATGAGTCTCCTTTGATTCAATCTGTTTCTTTAAAGCTAACTTGTAAGACTTCAGCAAAATACCCAGAAATTGGCATTAGGATATGTATAAAGACTTTTCCGATGAACTTTTTTCCTTTAGTAAATCATGACTCCATCCCGTGCAAGTCAGCTGTAAATGATTGCACCACGGAATAAGAATATTCCGGTTTATGGGTCATGTTGCATAATGCAGAGCATTAACATTAATCTAAGGGCTCTTATCTTTGCATTTTCTTCACAAGGCATTTCCAATTCATAGCCTTAGATTATGATTCAGGAAACTAATATGGAAGTAAATGTGAAGCACGAACCTGGTATTAATGGCTTTTTCTGTTTCCAAATTAGTTTCAAGATCTATACCCCCTGTAATACTGAACTATAAGTGAAAATTGTGGCAGTTCTGAAAGAAGGCTATGCCAGTCTTTAGAGCCCTGGACTTTTTAACAAGGTTACAATGTGCCACACATGTGAGCTAGCAAGCAAATGCTATAGGGGCAGTCAGGGTGAGCAGAGAAAGGGTAAAGTGGGTTTAGGTTAAGAAAACTAGAGCATTAAAAAAAGTTAAACAAATGAAATTCAAAGTACACTTTCCAAAATGTAAAATAAAAAAGGTTGCGTTCCTCAAAATGATATGTTTTAAACAATGGCACTTTATAGTTTAAAGGCAGACGTTTCTATCACTAGAGCTATTTTTGGTGGATCCCAAGAGTCCTTTGTCTATATTTTTTCCTATTCTTTATTCCTTGCCTTGTGTTCATAAATACAGCTAAAACAAAGCAGGAAGAAGACAATATGGTGTGCTGGAAAAGAGGTAAAAAGTTTGAATTCTAGCCTCATTTCTAGCCTCGATGTGTTGTGACTTTAGCTGAACTCTAAGCCAGAGTTTCTTCATTTGTGAAATTAGGAAAATAAGATGTCTACAACCTAGCTATACGGTACATCTTGAATAAGATACAGAAGAAAGTGACTATTGAAATGCTTAGCATACTCTGAATACTCTGTTTCTTTTTTTAATCATTACATAAATTTGGCTGGTACTATCCTTGTCCCTCTCTTACTAAGAGAAACACCCTTCCCAGGCAATCTCAACCATTTCCACAGCGGCAGCTACATCTATTTCTTGGTGATGCTCAAATCGATATCATTGGTCCAGAGCTCTCTTCTACACTCCAGTTTCTACATGTGAGTGTCCCACAGAAAAACTCAACCCCAAAGTGAACTGTCTTTTCTTATTATTTTATCCCCAAACATATCCTTCCCGTGAACTACAAGTCTCCTGAATTGGTACTACCAACCACCAAGCCAGAAACCTGGGATCATCTTAGCGCTTTCTTTTTCCTTCACCTCCATTTCCAATAGATGGACAAGTTTTATTGATTCTACCTTTCTAATATCACTTTATATTATGATTGCTTTATTCAGTCTCTTGCCTCTTCCACTGCTTCTTTGTTCTTCTCCATGTCTCCAGTCTTGTTCTCCTTCAAATGAGCTTCACTGTCACCAAAGTACTCTGTCTAAAGACAAAACTTATTTTTCTACTTTATCGGGCACTTTATAGGGTACAAACTTCTGGGGCTCCCCTATGACATACAGAATTAAATCCAAATTCCTCAGGCTGATATATTAAACCCTCTCAGATCTCCAGACTTGTCTGGACTTACATGCCCCTTCTCCCACTATAATTTCTGGCTATCATGAGTTTGAAGTTGTCTACACACAGAATGACGTCCCAGGCTTTCTTGTTTGACCAGGTCTGTTCCCTCATCTGAGAATGGCCTTCCTGCCCCAGTCCCAGCCCAATCCTTTCATCAAACCTTGATAACCGGTTTATTATTCCAGGCATCACTCAAGCATTACTCCAAGAAGCCCTCTCTGATACCCTCTTCCTAGATGGAACAAATCACCTTCTCTTGTGTGACTTCTCTGTACGTTACATCTGCTTCTATCACATGTTCTATAATTCATAATTCACTTATGTGTTTACATGATTGACTCTTTTTCTACAGTTCAACTTCCTTAAAGGTAACAGCTATACATAACTTCTCATGGTGTACTCCCAAGTCTGTGTCAGTCAGTTCAGAAGACAGATGCCACACTCAGAGTTTGTAATTTGGGGGGTGTTTAATAATGAGATTCATTTCAAGGGGTGTGGTGGGAATTTGGGGGACCAATAATGGATAACTCAGGACTTGGACGCTAACATAGAGGAAAGCCATACTGAAGGATAAGGGGAGGGAGTAATTACAGAACCCGGAGAGGGTCGTTATATGGAAAGGGCCTCCTGTGACCCAAAGCTGTGGCCTTTTCTACAGAGATGGCATCAGCCTGAAGACCCCAAAGGGAGAGAACCAAGGTAATCAATATTCCTGCTTCAGCGTCCTCCGTCTCTGCTAGTGTCTCCCATATTCTGAACCCAACCCACAAGCCAGAGGGAAGTGAATGTAACCCACATGGTTAGCTTTTCGGGGTGGCAGTTGAGGGAAGAGCACCCTGGAACAACAAAGGAAAATGATATACTGTGCAGGGTCTAAAGGGGCTGACAGATCCTAATTGCTTAAAAGGTGTACGTTGAGTGAAAATTCACTGAAGGATTATTCATGTGCCTTGCAACTTGTACAAAATGGACAATAAAGCGTTAAACACAAATGCTCTGAAATAGCATTTCTGCCAGCTTTATACAGGATTATGTTGTGCAGCCACTTAGCTGCTTCAGCAGAGAAATGCTTTAAAGGGAAAGAACGGGAAGCATTGGAGAGAAAGGTTTTTGTCATATCTCCTGGGGGAGAGATGTATTCCTGGTGGTGTTACCCAGAAGGTGGTCCCTTCTAACACAATGGTTATGTTTATGGAGGATAGATGCAAAAAAAAAAAATTAGGAAGGCCTGCATACCACCACAAATAAGCAAGTAGATATAACAAGACTGATGTCTAAATGAGAATGCCAACAGCACAGGGATAAAGAGAAGTGAGTGGAGAGAAGTAGCAGCAGCATGGCTAGAAAGGAAGGAGAAAATGGAGAAATAAAGTGAGATAACAAGGATTTACTGCAAGGAAATCAAGCAGTAGTATCAGCAGGAAAAATGAGATGTCTGCGGAAGGAATTTGTAAATCTCCCATGAAACTTATAACAACTGTGAGAGCCTTGGAATAGCATGTCTGCCAGCTTGGAAAGATTGTCCAAGAAATGACAGACTGCTCAGCCAGCAGGATCTGCAAGGACAATGTAGGCTCTTACGAAACACAAGGAAATAAGACCAAAAGAGGAGAAGATCTGGACCCAGGCCACCCGGATAGAAACAAATGCATTCCCAACAATTAGTTAGAGATTTCTTTCCTTAACTGTACATGCACAAATTAATTCTTTGCTAAGCTGATTATCATTTTTACACTCTGTTATAAGGAACTATTTTCAAATGAATCATATAGTTGATTAAGGTTCTAATCATTGGTGTCAAAATATCCTAACCAGGTACTGTTTTTGAAAGAAATGGGTGACCTCATCAAAGACAACAAGGAAAAGTTATAGGAGGCAGTGTGACATCATGCTTAAGAATGTGAACTCCGCATCAGACATATCTTTATGTCAATTCTTGCTCTACTAGCAAGAAGTTATGTTAACTTGGTTTCCATCTTAGGTTCTTCTTCTGTAAAATGAGGTTAATGCCAGTTCCTCCTTCAGAGGTTTCTTATGAGGATTAGAAGAGTTAAGACATTTTAAATTATACATAGTCAATGCATGTTAGCACAATGTCTGACACGTGTTCAAATCCTAAACTACTGTTACTTCTAATGGAGGCTACTTTTTTACTTGATGTGCATGAGATTGAAAGGAACCTTTAAAAACTTATATTTTGAAGGTTGTGAAATATTGCACAAATTTATGATATCATCATTATTACATATAATTATTTATGATGTATCTGGTATGGAATTGATCTAAAAAGTAGTTTGGAAGTAGCAATTTGTAGCACATCAAAATGCCACACCTATATTGGATTGTTGGATCATCACATTGCATTATAGCGTCCCTCGGTATCCACAGAGGACTGGATCCAGGACTTGCTGCAGATACCAAAATCCAAGGATGCTCAAGTTCATAGTTGGTCCTCAGTATCCACAGTTCAGCACCCACAGATTTAACCAACCACAGATTGTGTAATACTGTAGTATTTATTGGGAAAAAAACCCCACATGTTAAGTGGACCCGTGAAGTTCAAACTCGTGTTGTTCAAGGGTTAACTGTAATTATAGTGATGGATGAATGCAGAATATTATTTTATGAATTAACTGTATGTTAGTCACTAAACTACAATGTCTTAAAGTGTCCCAGTTTTTTAAATTACATTTTTATTGAGTTACATGGTTTTAACAAATAAAATAGAGCAGAGCATACTGTATTTGTAACAACTGAAACTTAGTTTCAAGAGTTATTTCACTTTACAAATAAAGCAACTACTTGTGCTTAACACATAGTGGGTTTTTCTGACCAAATAGGTAAGACTTGTTTTGATTAAAATCGTGGTATAAGTCGGGAATAAAACACATGGAAATAAAAGCTTAATGATTAAGCACTTTTAGCTAAATGAAAGTCTTTGTGAACATAACTGATGCATCTAACTGAAAACTGAACAGGCATTAAATACTGAATTAATACATTTGAGCCAAGAAAAACATTGAAACATGTTCCACATTCCCACACCACACTTCCCAACTACTTCCTCCAACAAATGAAAATTGCAGGTAAGCCAAAATCCATTCTTGTATAAAGTAATATTTATCGTGTGGAATTTCTCTGCCATAACTTAAAATTTATGATTTTTGAGTCAAAACACTGATATTTTTTCTGTTCATTTCTAATTTATCTTGACTCGTTGTAGAAGAATGTTCCAAACATATCTTTTCATCAGAAGAAAGCAAATAAATGGGTTGGTTATGGCATACTTACTAGAAGTCATTGAGGCTGCAGTATACCGAGAACAACTGTGCCTCCTTGGTATGTTCCTAGTTCTGGCAACAACGCAAACTGGTAAGAGAAGAGACTTGAGGTTAGATATTTCAGCTATTTTAATCTAGAACTGACTGTCTCTATTATGTATCTAGAATGCCTATAAAATAAAATTCAGAGTTGTTCTTTGGCCCCAACATCCCTGAATAAAACGTCACAGTGCACTCCCCCCCTCCACTAACAGTGATTCACTAAAGCAGTGACAGTACTTCCAAAATTGGGGTGTAGAAGGGAAGCCAAATGGATCTGTGACTTTATATGACCCCTAAATGATTCTACTGAGTTTTCTAAGAGAGTGGACCATTCTTCCTACTGTGTCCCTACTGAGAATCTATGGGCAGAAAACAAGGATCTGAATAATGTTAAATGGGAACTACTTCTTACGAAAAGTTGAAAAGAAAAAGAAAATGATATTTAATCTTCATAAGCTAAAATTTATCTAGCACTTTTTAGACACTTTTTAAAATATCTTTATTGGACTGTAACTGCTTTACAATGTTGTGTTCGTTTCTACTGTATAGCAAAGTGAATCAGCTATACGTATACATATATCCCCATATCTCCTCCCTCTTGCGTCTCCCTCCCACCCTCCCTATCCCACCCCTCTAGGAGGACACAAAGCACCGAGCTGATCTCCCTGTGCTACGCAGCTGCTTCCCACCAGCTATCTATTTTACATTTGGTAGTGTATATATGTCCATGCCACTCTCTCACTTTGTCCCAGCTTACCCTTCTCCCTCCCCATGTCCTCAAGTCTATTCTCTACATCTGCGACTTTATTCCTGTCCTGCCCCTAGGTTCTTCAGAACCTTTTTTTTTTTTAGATTCCATATATATGTGTTAGCATATGGTATTTGTTTTTCTCTTTCTGACTTACTTCACTCTGTATGACAGACTCCACCCACTTCACTACAAATAACTCAATTTCGTTTCATTTTATGGCTGAGTAATATGCAATTGTATGTATGTGCCACAACTTCTTTATCCATTCATCTGTTGATAGACACTTAGGTTGCTTCCATGTCCTGGCTATTGTAAATAGAGCTGCAATGAACATTGTGGTACATAACTCTTTTTGAATTATGGTTTTCTCAGGGTATATGCCCAGTAGTGGGATTGCTGGGTCATATGGCAGTTCTATTTTCAGTTTTTTAAGGAACTTCCATACTGTTCTCCATCGTGGCTGTATCAATTTATATTCCCACCAACAGTGGGAAACAGCATTTATTGTTTCTAGATTTTTTGATGATGGCCATTCTGACCAGTGTGAGGTGATATCTCATTGTAGTTTTTTTTTTTTTTAAAATAAATTTATTTATTTTTGGCTGTGTTGGGTCTTCGTTGCTGCACACAGGCTTTCTCTAGTTGCAGAGAGCGGGGGCTATTCTTCATTGCAGTGCGCGGGCTTCGCGTTGCGGTGGCTTCTCTTGCTGTGGAGCACGGGCTCTAGGTGCGTGGGCTTCAGTAGTTGTAGCACGTGGGCTCAGTAGTTGTGGCTCGCGGGCTCTAGAGCACAGGCTCAGTAGCTGTGGTGCATGGGCTTAGCTGCTCCGCGGCACGTGGGATCTTCCCGGACCAGGGATCGAACTCGTGTTCCCTGCATTGGCAGGTGGATTCTTAACCACTGCACCACCAGGGGAGTCCCATCTCATTGTAGTTTTGATCTGCATTTCTCTAATGATTAGTTATGTTGTGACGGCAGAGGCTGGCGTGATGTTGTAACAGCCTGAGGCGTGCTGTGTGTTCTCCTGGGGAAGTTGTCCCTGGATCTCAGGACCTTGGCAGTGGCGGGCTGCACAGGCTGAGGAGTGTGGATAGTGACCTGTGCTTGCACACAGGATTCTTGGTGGCAGCAGCAGCACTTCATGCCCGTCTCTGGGGTTCGAGGTGATAGCTACGACTCGTGCCCATCTCTGGAGCTCGCTTAGGCAGTATTCTGCCTTCTGTGTTCATGCAGGGAAGGAATCCCCTCTCCTCGCACACCTCGTAACTATCGTCTCTTGCCTCTCCGGCAGGTCCAGACTTGTTCACAGACTCCCTCCCGGCTAGTCGTGGCGCACTAGCCGCTTTAGGCTGTGTTCATGCAGCCAACCCCAGTCCTCTCCCTGGGATCTGACCTCTGAAGCCTGAGCCTCAGCTCCCAGCACTGCCCTCCCCCCCCCCACCCGCCCCGGCGGGTGAGCAGACAAGCCTCTCGGGCTGGTGAGTGCCGGTCGGCACCAATCTTCTGTGCGGGAATCTCTCCGCTTTGCCCTCCGCACCCCTGTTGCTGTGCTCTCCTCCGTGGCTCCAAAGCTTCCCCCCTCCGCCACCCGCAGTCTCCCCCCGCGAAGGGGCTTCTAGTGTGTGGAAACCTTTCCTCCTTCACAGCTCCCTCCCACTGGTGCAGGTCCCGTCCCTATTCTTTTGTCTCTGTTTTTTCTTTTTTCTTTTGCCCTACCCAGGTACTTGGGGAGTTTCTTGTCTTTTGGGAAGTCTGAGGTCTTCTGCCAGTGTTCAGAAGGTGTTCTGTAGTTGTTGTTACACATGTAGATGTATTTCTGATGTACTTATGGGGAGGAAGGTGATCTCCACGTCTTACTCCTCTGAAATCTTGAAGGTCCCCCCTCTTTTGACACTTTTGAAGGTTTTAAATATACTGTTTCATTTGAAGTTCATAACAACATTAAGAGGTCCGATTTCCAGTTTCACAGGTGGAGTGCCTAGGCACGGAGTGGATAAACTACTTAACTAAGAGTATAGAGCAAATTATAAGTGATAGGACCAAGATTTACACCTAGGCTCTCTAGCTCCAGAGTCCACACTGTAAACCATAATCTCACATTGCACAGAAAATGTATTTTTGCTAAAATATAAACCAATCTGATTTTTTTTTTTTTACATAAAAATACATAATGTTGTTGCTTTTCACCACCATGTTCTTGCTTATGCTGCCAAGTCTGTCCCTCTACTTTTTCTTTCCTTGCCTGATTGTTGTTCATCCTCTGAGACTCAGCTTGGTCACAGCCTCCTTCAAGACTTCCTTGCGAGTCTCCTCCGCAGCTCTGGACCCCATCCTCCCGCACCAGCCAAGTCCGGGGAGGCCACCAGCATGTCGCCCGCATTCCTGGTGTCCTCGCGTCCGTCGGGCACCCCGAGTCATTCTCCCCATCACTGAAACGTGACCGCGCCGGGGCTCGCAGTCCCGGACCACCCTCGTGGGGACAGGTGCGTTTCTCCCAGGCGCCGGGGTCCGGGCCCAGCCCTACGTGGACTCCCACCGCCCGAGGCCGAGCCGCGAGGCTGGTCGGGTGCCGTCCTCAGGGCTGCCCACGGCGTCCGGCCACCCAGCTCGCGCTCAGGCCGGCCCTGCAGCTGTCCACCCGGGCGCGGCCTCCTCCTCCCAGGCCCGCGGATGGCCGGGCGGTCTCCGCACCCCGAGGCCAGGCGCCGGCGCGGGCCTCACCTTCATCCTCTCCACGCTGGCCTCCAGCTTGAGCTGCTCCACCAGGCGCTGCAGGGCGCTTACGCTGGCCCCGGAAGACATGGCGGCGGCCTGGGCTCCGAGCGAGTGAGCCGGTGGGCGGGCGGAGACGCGAGGCCCCGAGGCCCTGCGCCGCCCCGGGGTGGGGAAGCTGCTGCGCCTGCCCCACCGCCCACCGACCGCTCCCGGCCTCGCCCGGCAGCCACTCCCCTCAGTGGCAGACGCAACAGATATGCCAGAAATACATCTACACGTGGAGCAACTCCTACAGAACACCTACTGAATGCTGGCAGAAGATCTCAGACCTCCCAAAAGCAGCCTCAGAAGCAGCGGATTAAAGCTCCACAATCAACTTGATGTACCCTGCATCTGTGGAATACATGAATAGACAACCAATCATCCCAAATTGAGCAGACAACGAATCATCCCAAATTGAGGAGGTGGACTTTGAGAGCAAGATTTATGATTTTTTCTCCTTTTCCTCTTTTTGTGAGGGTGTATGTGTATGCTTCTGTGTGAGATTTTGTCTGTATAGCTTTGCTTCCACCATTTGTCCTAAGGTTCTATCCATCCCTTTTTTTTTCTAAATAATTATTTTTAATTTAATAACTTTATTATACTTTATTTTATTTTACTGTATCTTCTTTCTTTCTTTCTTTTTTCCTTCCTTCCCTCCTTCCTTCCTCCCTCTCTCCCTCCCTCCCTCCTTTCTTTCTTTCTTTCCTTCTTTTCTTCTTTCTTTCTTTCTTCCTTTCATCCTTCCTTCCTTCCCTCCTTTCTTCCCTCCTTTCTTTCTTTCTTTCTTTCTTTCTTTCTTTCTTTCTTTCTTTCTTTCTTTCTTTCTTTCTTTCCTTCTTTCTTTCTTTCTTCCTACTTCTACTAATTCTTTCTCTCTACTTTTTCTCCCTTTTATTCTGAGCCGTGTGGATAAAAGGCTCTTGGTGCTCCAGCCAGGAGTCAGTCTGTGCCTCTGAGGTGGGAGAGCCAACTTCAGGACACTGGTCAACAAGAGACCTCCCAGCTCCACATAATATCAAATGGCGAAAATCTCCCAGAGATCTCCATCTCAACGCCAGCACCCAGCTTCACTCAACGACTAGCAAGCTACAGTGCTGGACACCATATGCCAAACAACTAGCAAAACAGGAACACAACCCCACCCATTACCAGAGAGGCTGCCTAAAATCGTAGTAAGTCCACAGACACCCCAAAACACACCACCAGACGTGGACCTGCCCACCAGAAAGACAAGATCCAGCCTCATCCACCAGAACACAGGCACTAGTCCCCTCCACCAGGAAGCCTACACAACCCACTGAACCAACCTGAGCCACTGGGGACAGACACCAAAAACAATGGGAACTACGAACCTGCAGCCTGCAAAAAGGAGACCCCAAACACAATAAGATAAGCAAAATGAGAAGACAGAAAAACACAGAGCAGATGAAGGAGCAAGATAAAAATCCCACCATACTTAACAAATGAAGAGGAAATAGGCAGTCTACCTGAAAAAGAATTCAGAATAATGATAGTAAAGATGATCCAAAATCTTGGAAATAGAATAGACAAAATGCAAGAAACATTTAACAAGGACCTAGAAGAACTAAAGATGAAACAAACAATGATGAACAACACAATAAATGAAATGAAAAATACGCTAGATGGGATCAATAGTAGAATAACAGGCAGAAGAACGGAGAAGTGACCTGGAAGATAAAATAGTGGAAATAACTACTGCAGAGCAGAATAAAGAAAGAAGAATGAAAAGAACTGAGGACAGTCTCAGAGACCTCTGGGACAACATTAAATGCACCAACATTCGAATTATAGGGGTTCCAGAAGAAGAAGAGAAAAAGAAAGAGACTGAGAAAATATTTGAAGAGATTATAGTTGAAAACTTCCCTAATATGGGAAATGAAATAGTTATTCAAGTCCAGGAAGCACAGAGAGTCCCATACAGGATAGATCCAAGGAGAAATATGCCAAGACACATATTAATCAAACTGTCAAAAATTAAATACAAAGAAAGCATACTAAAAGCAGCAAGGGAAAAACAACAAGTAACACACAAGGGAAGTCCCATAAGGTTAACAGCTGATCTCTCAGCAGAGACTCTGCAAGCCAGAAGGGAGTGGCAGGACATACTGAAAGTGATGAAGGAGAAAAACCTGCAACCAAGATTACTCTACCCAGCAAGGATCTCATTCAGATTTGATGGAGAAATTAAAACCTTTACAGACAAGCAAAAGCTGAGAGAGTTCAGCACCACCAAACCAGCTTTACAACAAATGCTAAAGGAACTTCTCTAGGCAAGAAACACAAGAGAAGGAAAAGACCTATAATAACGAACCCAAAACAATTTAGAAAATGGGAATAGGAACATACATATCGATAATTACCTTAAATGTAAATGGACTAAATGCTCCCACCAAAAGACACAGATTGGCTGAATGGATACAAAAACAAGACCCATATATACGCTGTCTACAAGAGAACCACTTCAGACCTAGAGACACATACAGACTGAAAGTAAGGGGATGGAAAAAGATATTCCATGCAAATGGAAACCAAAAGAAAGCTGGAGTAGCAATTCTCATATCAGACAAAATAGACTTTAAAATAAAGACTATTAGAAGAGACAAAGAAGGTCACTACATAATGATCAAGGGATCGATCCAAGAAGAACATATTACAATTGTAAATATTTATGCACCCAATATAGGAGCACCTCAATACATAAGGCAAATACTAACAGCCATGAAAGGGGAAATCAACAGTAACACATTCATAGTAGGGGACTTTAACACCCCACTTTCACCACTGGACAGATCATCCAAAATGAAAATAAATAAGGAAACACAAGCTTTAAATGACACATTAAACAAGATGGACTTAATTGATATTTATAGGATACTCCATCCAAAAACAACAGAATACACATTTTTCTCAAGTGCTCATGGAACATTCTCCAGGATAGATCATATCTTGGGTCACAAATCAAGCCTTGATAAATTTAAGAAAATTGAAATTGTATCAAGTATCTTCTGACCACAATGCCATGAGACTAGATATCAATTACAGGAAAAGATCTGTAAAAAATACAAACACATGGAGGCTAAACAATACAATACTTAATAACGAAGTGATCACTGAAGAAATCAAAGAGGAAATAAAAAAAATACCTAGAAACAAATGAAAATGGAGACACGATGACCCAAAACCTATGGGATGCAGCAAAAGCAGTTCTAAGAGGGAAGGTTATAGCAATACAAGCCCACCTTAAGAAACAGGAAACATCTCAAATAAACAACCTAACCTTGCACCTAAAGCAATTAGATAAAGAAGAACAAAAAAACCCCAAAGTTAGCAGAAGGAAAGAAATCATAAAAATCAGATCAGAAATAAATGAAAAATAAATGAAGGAAACAATAGCAAAGATCAATAAAACTAAAAGCTGGTTCTTTGAGAAGATAAACAAAATTGATAAACCATTGGCCAGACTCAAGAAAAAAAGGGAGAAGATTCAAATCAATAGAATTAGAAATGAAAAAGGAGAAGTAACAACTGACACTGCAGAAATACAAAAGATCATGAGAGATTACTACAAGCAACTCTATGCCAATAAAATGGACAACTTGGAAGAAATAGACAAATTCTTAGATATGCACAACCTGCCAAGACTGAATCAGGTAGAAATAGAAAATATGAACAGACCAATCACAAGCACTGAAATTGAAACTGTGATTAAAAATCTTCCAACAAACAAAAGCCCAGGACCAGATGGCTTCACAGGCGAATTCTATCAAATATTTAGAGAAGAGCTAACACCTATCCTTCTCAAGCTCTTCCAAAATATAGCAGAGGGAGGAACACTCCCAAATTCCTTCTACGAGGCCACCACCACCTTGATACCAAAACCAGACAAGGATGTCACAAAGAAAGAAAACTACAGGCCAATATCACTGATGAACATAGATGCAAAAATCCTCAACAAAATACTAGCAAACAGAATCCAACAGCACATTAAAAGGATCATACACCATGATCAAGTGGGGTTTATTCCAGGAATGCAAGGATTCTTCAATATACGCAAATCTATCAATGTGATAAACCATATTAACAAATTGAAGGAGAAAAATCATATGATTATCTCAATAGATGCAGAGAAAGCTTTTGACAAAATTCAACACCCATTTATGATAAAAACCCTGCAGAAAGTAGGCATAGAGGGAACTTTCCTCAACATAATAAAGGCCATATATGACAAACCCACAGCCAACATCATCCTCAATGATGAAAAACTGAAAGCATTTCCACTAAGATCAGGAAAAAGACAAGGTTGCCCACTCTCACCACTCTTATTCAATATAGTTTTGGAAGTTGTAGCCACAGCAATCAGAGAAGAAAAGGAAATAAAAGGAATCCAAATCAGAAAAGAAGAAGTAAAGCTGTCACTGTTTGTAGATGACATGATACTATACATACAGAATCCTAAAGATGCTACCAGAAAACTACTAGAGCTAATCAATGAATTTGGTAAAGTTGCAGGATACAAAATTAATGCACAGAAATCTCTTGCATTCCTATACATGTATATTCCTATACATTCCTATGATGAAAAATCTGAAAGTGAAATCCAGAAAACACTCCCATTTACCATTGCAACAAAAAGAATAAAATATCTAGGAATAAACCTACCTAAGGAGACAAAAGACCTGTATGCAGAAAATTATAAGACACTGATGAAAGAAATTAAAGATGATACAAATAGATGGAGAGATATACCATGTTCTTGGATTGGAAGAATCAACATTGTGCAAATGACTCTACTACCCAAAGCAATCTACAGATTCAATGCAATCCCTATCAAACTACCACTGGCATTTTTCACAGAACTAGAACAAAAAATTTCACAATTTGTATGGAAACACAAAAGACCCTGAATAGCCAAAGCAATCTTGAGAAAGAAAAATGGAGCTGGAGGAATCAGGTTCCCTGACTTCAGACTATACTACAAAGCTACAGTAATCAAGACAGTATGGTACTGGCACAAAAACAGAACGATAGATCAATGGAACAGGATAGAAAGCCCAGAGATAAACCCACGTACATATGGTCACCTTATCTTTGATAAAGGAGGCAGGAATGTACAGTGGAGAAAGGACAGCCTCTTCAATAAGTGGTGCTGGGAAAACTGGACAGGTACATGTAAAAGTATGAGATTAGATCACTCCCTAACATCATACACAAAAATAAGCTCAAAATGGATTAAAGACCTAAATGTAAGGCCAGAAACTATCAAACTCTTAGAGGAAAACATAGGCAGAACACTCTATGACATAAATCACAGCAAGATCCTTTATGACCCACCTCCTAGAGAAATGGAAATAAAAACAAAAATAAGCAAATGGGACCTAATGAAACTTCAAAGCTTTTGTACAGCAAAGGAAACTATAAACAAGACCAAAAGACAACCCTCAGAATGGGAGAAAATATTTTCAAATGAAGCAACTGACAAAGGATTAATTTCCAAAATTTACAAGCAGCACATACAGCTCAATAACAAAAAAAACAACAACCCAATCCAAAAATGGGCAGAAGACCTAAATAGACATTTCTCCAAAGAAGATATACAGACTGCCAACAAGCACATGAAAGAATGCTCAACATCATTAATCATTAGAGAAATGCAAATCAAACTACAATGAGATATCATCTCACACCAGTCAGAATGGCCATCATCAAAAAATCTAGAAACAATAAATGCTGGAGAGGGTGTGGAGAAAAGGGAACACTCTTGCACTGCTGGTGGGCATGTGAATTGGTTCAGCCACTATGGAGAACAGTATGGAGGTTCCTTAAAAAACTACAAATAGAACTCCCAGATGACCCAGCAATCCCACGACTGGGCATATACCCTGAGAAAACCATAATTCAAAAAGAGACATGTACCAAAATATTCATTGAAGCTCTATTTACAGTAGCCCAGAGATGGAAACAACCTAAGTGCCCATCATCGGATGAATGGATAAAGAAGATGTGGCACATATATACAATGGAATATTACTCAGCCATAAAGAGAAACGAAATTGAGCTATTTGTAATAGGGTGGATGGACCTAGAGTCTGTCATACAGAGTGAAGTAAGTCAGAAAGAGAAAGACAAATACCGTATGCTAACACATATATATGGAATTTAAGAAAAAAAAATAAATGTCATGAAGAACCTAGGGGTAAGACAGGAATAAAGACACAAACCTACTGGAGAACGGACTTGAGGATATGGGGAGGGGGAAGGGTGAGCTGTGACAAAGCGAGAGAGAGGCAGGGACATATATACACTACCAAACGTAAGGTAGATAGCTAGTGGGAAGCAGCCACATAGCACAGGGATATCAGCTCGATGCTTTGTGACTGCCTGGAGGGGTGGGGTAGGGAGGGTGGGAGGGAGGGAGATGCAAGAGGGAAGAGATATTGGAACATATGTATATGTATAACTGATTCACCTTGTTATAAAGCAGAAACTAACACACCATTGTAAAGCAATTATAACCCAATAAAGATGTTAAAAAAAAAAAAAAAAAGACTTCCTTGGGATGAACAAAAGTTATCTGCTGTGTGCTCCCAAGTAAACCCATGCATAACTCCATCAGTTTTGTATTCATTCCCTCTCCAATAACGTTCTCAGAGCTACCATGTGTCAGGTTCTGTGCTAGGTATACGTGTCATTTAAATGTCTTGTTTTGAGAACCTCTATCTTTGATGGCAAGCCTTATTTAATTTTTCATCTCCTGAGTCTGGTAAAATGGCTGACACATAGTGCACTTAATATTTTTTTTTAACTGAAATACAGATGAATACGTTTTATCTAGTTTTGTTAGGGAACTTTTGACAAAAACCGCCTGCCTTGGCCAATCACGATAACAACCACTTGCCTGAGTTGTCTAAGAACAGGAGATCCTGAACACGGTGCTGCTGAGAAAAACTAACGGAGAATTCTGGAGGGGCCAAAAGGAGGGAGGAGACGCCAGCCCATAATATGTCTTCTAAGCTAATGGAGAAGAATTTGGGAGGGGCCAATAAGAGGAGGGAGGAGACACCGGCCCACCTGTCCTGCCGACCTCCCAGAAACGCTCACACTGGAATCGATCTTGGCTGAGAGATGGGCCTGCCCCCAGGAAGGATCCTGAGGTCAGACCAAATATGGGCCAAGCAAGATGATTGGCCAGAGACAACCCAGAAAGCTAACCCCATTACCATAAACCCTGCAACTGCGAGTCAAGTGGCAGAGCAGTTCTCCTGGGTTCCTTCTCCCGGGTTTGCTCTCTGGGCGCCCCTTTCCAATGAAGTCTTTTGCTTTGTCAGCACGTGTCTCCTCGGACAATTCGTTTCCCTGTGTTAGACGAGACTCCACTCTGGGGCCCTGAAAGGGGTCCCCCTTCCTGCAACAGTTATATAGGTATCAATGATCCGTAGCACGTAGGCCTGTTCAAAAGACCAAGAAAACATAGGCAGAGATTCAGGCAGGAATGTAAGCCCTTGCTATAAAAGCTTCTTATAATTTGTTTAATTGTATTAACATTTTTGAGTAGTTCTATGTGTCAAGCCCTATGTTAGGTACTAAAGAGAGTATAGGTATAAAAAATGAATAGGGTTTATTCCCAGATCACAAGTAGCACATAGTATCGTGGGGAAAATAGAGTATGTACCAGCCCATTTCAAATGTATGTGACAACGACTGCATTAATAAAATTATAAAAAGAAAGCACTTTGGACTGGAGTGATTAAAGAGTGCTTCCAAGAAGAGAAGGCATCCAAATTGCAACTTGAATATATAGGATTCTAATTGGTAACAAAAAGGAATTTCAAGAACAGAGAGGAGCCTAAATAGAAACATTGTAGCGGAATAATATTTTGAGATATTAACTGAGATTTGCCTCTTGTAATGTATTTCCTTTTACTCTTTGCCCTGTATTCCTCCTCTCACATTAGGGGAAAGACAGAATATCACTATATACAAAGAAAAACCTTTTGATTTTCAAAAACTAAAGCTTTTAAATCTCAAAAGGCAAGGCTTTTGCAGTGAAAGAAACTAAGCCCTGAACCATTCAAGGTATAAAGTTTATGCCATAAACAAGGAATAAAGAACCATACCTCCCCATTCAGATTACATAAATATTCCACAGACTGAAAAAAATGGAAGATAACCCAGGAGGAAGCTAGGGCTTAGATATTGTTAGATTCCTGAAAAGGATCCTGCCCTCTGCCCTACCTTAACTTTGGAAGGTATAATTAAACCTTTAGGCTTGAGATACCAAAAAACAGGATGGGACTAATTCAAACCCAAAAATAAGAACAATAAGGGCCAGCCTTGATTAAGCAGTTAATAGGGCCAGGCACTATTCTCACCAAATTTTGAGTCATAACTAGATTTTGAGGGACTGACCATTATAGTATTCCCATGTTATAGATGATACAAGTAGCTTACAGAGAGGTTAAGTAATTTATCCAAAGTCATTCCATTAGAAATGGCAGAGTTGGTATTTGAATCTGTAGTCTGATTCTAAATAGGGCTCATAATCATTTTGTGCTATCTAAAGAAGACACACTGTGCTACCTAAGACTTAGATTCTAACCCCAGCTAGGTTTAGGGATCAACATGAAAACAAGTGCAGTTGTAGAAAAAGAAAATTACATTTTTTTGCATGACTGAATTGTGGACATAATCTCCATAATAATGAGAGCTTTTATGTGAATGATCTCCTTCAAATCTTCCAATGGCTCTATGAGCACAACTATAATTATAAATTTAAATATGAAAACCTGGAAGATCATATATATTAACTTGGCCAAGCTACCAAAGTGAGTAGGTGGCCCAGTTGTCTTTGAACTCAGGCAATCTGACTCCCAAATTCATGTTCCCAGTCGCTATGCCATCCTTTTACAGGAAATGGCAACTGTGGTATCCATGCTAATGCACTGCTTACGTCTCCTGTGGGCAACATGATTGACTGATGCCCCAACATGACTACTGTCCTGTTAGGTCCACCTCTGCATTCATTTTAATGCTACACTTCTTACTAGTTGCTCCCATGAAATGACTGAGCATGGCAAGGGTACATATGGAGCTCCTCCAGTGGGGATTTTGGCTCAAGGATTCCCATTGGCCTAACCAAATCTTCATGTGAACTGTGTTACAGTCTGAGACTCTACTTAATTCCCCTTCCTTGCCTCTACCATAGCTGTCAAACCTATATCATGATCTGAACCTTGCCCTCACCTTCTGTTGCTTCTTCCCCCAATAAACCTCTTCCATGTCTAACCCTCTTTTGGCATTTGCTTTTCTGTGAGCCCCAACTAAGTCACGTGGTACAAAGTGCGGTCTGAGAAAACAAGTGGTAATATGGGAATTTGGTTATGTCTCACTAACCACCCATTCTGAGTGGAAGGAGTGTTGCAGAAAGTCCCTGGCACAAGGCCCAAGTGCTAAAGATTTCACTGTGGATGATGATTTGCCTTTCAACTATAATGGTTCAGACATTTAAAATCGGGTGGAGTTGGCTGATTACTGCTAAATTGTACTGATATTGACACCCTACAGAGAGCGAGACACTAAGAGCCATTATAAGTAGTTAATAAGTATAAGAACTAGAGGGACTCTTAGTAACCTACAAAAAGCCGTTGTCTCCTAGAATGGAAGAGCAGATCAGCTAAGTAGCAGACCAAAGATCTGTTAAGTCACAGAGTTCCACAGACTTTAGTATGCTCAGAAGAGGAAGAGCTGTTACACTAAACTCAGGACTCTCTTTGGGAAACCTGGGATCTTGAAATATGGGATGCGGACGTGCAGACAGTTGCCGCTGAGGATGTTTGCTCTGCACTGACCCCTCAGAACTTGCAAAGGTGGCCTACAGCTTCACTCCCTCCACCCCATGTTAGAAGTTGCTTCAGAGACCACAATTCTGCATGGTAATGGGTATCCCCTAAAGGACCTACCCCTACCTCCTCTCCTGGCTTCCAGGACCTTAACTAAAGTTCAATCCCAGAATTATCCAGCTGGGTGTTTCTGGGCTTGATAAGGGAGCACAGAGATTATATTTCAATGTATTTGTAAGAATTAGCTAGCCTGTACCAGCAAGAGCCTGGAAAGTAGCCCTGGGGTTGCATCTAGAAAGTGCTTAATCAAGAGGGCCAGAATGTAAGACTGGATAAGGAAGAATTCATTGACTTGGAGGGAAGGGGCACTTTCTCCAGATTCAACCTTCTCCAGGTTTAGCATCCTGACACAGGCCCTCAGGGAATGGGCAAATTCACTGCTTGCATGCATCAGCTTAAGCAGATCTTTCTTGAAACTGCACTACATGCCAATACTCATGCTACCCAGTTTTTAATCCTGCACTTTCCTTATACAAGTCACACATCCCTTGTGTTCTAAAGGTTCTCCCCACCTTCTCCTGATCCTTCCCGGAATAAATTTCTTGTGCTTCTCATCCTGTATTATTGTGTGCTTCTAGGTGAACCTATACTAACACAAAAAGTAAACACAGTCAGCCAAAGGTTTTATAGGAGCAAAAATAGGAAATGAGGCTGGAAACTAAGGTCCAGATCTGGTCATTCACCTTAAAAGCATGTCTTCACCCCTCAGTGATGTGTTTTAGTGAGAACTGGTGAGTTATAGCAAGTATTTAACATAAAGATTGTTGGGAATATAATAATTGAGGAGTCAGGGTGAGAAAAGAAAAAGGGATTAGGGATCAGACATTTGAAAATCAGATAAACTTTTTCAAAACTTGAGGTAGTAATGCATATACCTTGGCATAGATAAGTAATATAGTTATGTTTAAATGATTGACTAACCAATGGGAAATAATAGGAGGTCAGTAATCCCCTTTTTCAATTTGCCTTGGAGCAGTCGCCAAACCCCAAGGCCCAGTTAGGAGGCCCTTTCATTCACCCTTAGCAGAGCTCTGGTGAAGTAAGAGATGGGGCAGCATCCATTTGAGAAAGTGTATCTAATTGTATATGAAAGGTTAATACATTTAAGAATGAATTATTTCATTTAAAAATTAATCACCACACATGTGTTGATGTCTGATAGAAAAAAAAATCATTAAGTAGTAATTAAGACGGGACTATTTGTCATTGGATGAAAGAGGGTTTTCAGGGCTGAAGGTGGGGTAGGAGGGAGACCTCAACAGAGGCAGCTTCTTTTAAAGTTGCTAACGTTTGTTTAGTGATTTTTTTCAGTACTTTCCATTTCTTGAAATATGTTCTTGCTTACAAAATAGAAAATGATATAGAAGGATATCAATCATTCCTTTAAAAAAGCAAAATAAACTAAAATTAATATCATGCTGATATGGACATCAAATGTAGATGAGGCTTATTAAAATGTATGTCTGTTTGGTATCTAGTTTTAACTGTATACTTGTTTTAGTGGAAGCTTTTGAGAAATATAATATTCATGTAATTATATAAGTTCGTGAGCTATTTGTGACATTAACTCTAAGAAGCTACCTTTTTAGGACTAAACAGAGCACTGGATCCACTTAGTTGACTTCCTCATCCTGAAGAAGAGACATGCAAATAAGTAATTGAACAATAACTTGTGTGAAACATTACAGAAAAATAAAAGTAGCAGTAATTATATACGAATTGTCTAATATCAAATTATATAAGAATTCTTTATGTCAACTATCATTTAGGCTTTTATATATGTGAATTTATCAATGTTATCAATGTTGTAAGCATAAATGTCTTGTTTTTAGAATGACTACCATCTGCTTTTTAAAAATCACTGTTAATACGTATGTGTATACATTCTACTAATGACTCAGGAATGACAAATAAATTGAAAATTCATAAATAGGGATAGAGAGTCATTATGAAGTCTAACCATTTATTTTAAATAAGGTATTCCAATTCGATTGAAAGCATTCATTGTCATAAATAAAAGCCAGCATTTTCTTATGAGCATAATTAAATTCCCTATAAACATACTTAAATGTCATACTTCTTAGGTTTCACAGCAGTGTCCCTGGATCCGACTTTTCATGTTGATATCTGTAATAAAGGTCTATTTCAATCAAAAAGTTGTCTCTTACTATTCAAATATAAAGAGAATCTTAACTCAGGATTTTACAAATTATTCTTTCTTAGCATTACCTATTTTAGGTGTTTTACTTTTATACATATGTATTTTAATCTGGTTTGGTTTGTACTCATCCCTGAATCACTGGTCCACACATTTATTGATCTAAATGGGCTCGTGGGCTCCCTCCTCCCCCTTAATGTTAAGGGTGTGAAATCAGTCTACCTGAACCACAGGGACAGAGAGGAGAGAAGGGTCTCTCTCATGTTGGCCCCAAATTGAGTACAGATTCAAACACTTGGGAATACCACCATGTCTCTCCAACAATGTCCCAGACCCCACTTACTTCTTTCTTCTCTAGCTAAGAGATTTAAATGCTGACAATGATGAGGGTGTCCATATCCCTATGCAGTGGACAGTTACTGTGTTTGCCTGCACTGCATCTACTTCCCCTTACCGTGGTTTTTGACTCCTCTTTTCCTCCTACACTGATCCTCCACTCCCCTCAGTACAGTTGAGAGTGATACATTTTCTAGCTCTCTATATTTCTAAGTGGAAGTCCGGTGTACAGGAATTAGACTTTCCTTTTCAACAAACATACTAAGCATCACTACCACCCATGGTTCAGCTTCTTCAATTGTGCCATCTTTGTCTTCAGAGTAATATTGTTATAATCATTTAAGTATTTTATTACATGTGGTTTTATTATTTGATAAGATAATACCATAAAGTGGGAAATATGACATTGCTGTTCCTAAGAATAACAAATAAGAATTTTCTCATGAGCATAAAGTAATTGAGTCCAAGATGAAAACATTAAGTGTGCTGAAACTAGTAAACCTTTGGCTTCAATCCTTCTCATTGGGTCCAATCCAGTGAAATGAAGGTTCAACAATGAGGCAGCAAATACAACTTGAAGAATCTGTGCAAAATGCACATTAGAGTTGGTGGCAAAAATCTGGATCATATTTTGAAATTTTGTGATCTTGTCTTAGTTCCCTGAAACAAATCCCCTCATGTATAATCCTATAGCTAATCTTCTGCACAATCAACATTTGTACCCATTTCTATAAAGTAATGGGGTAATTATAAGGAATGGAATTTTGCTGGTAAGTCTATCAAACTCATTGTAAAGTGTCTTCTTTACCCCAGCAGTGTTGTGCTCACGTAGATCCAATCAGAGACATAATGGTATTGTGTGCACTTGTGTGTTGTGTGTGTGTTTACGCATCTACGTGACTAATTAATAAAAATGGACGTTTCAAGTTAACCAAATAGAGTTATCATACAATTACACAGAAATTAATTATCCTATTGGAATTCCAGTGAAGATGTTTCTGTCTCCTCCCTCCTGCTGCTTCCTAGCTCATTAACCCTTCAATAAAACATAGTGTAGTAGGTATTTATCATCAGATCCCCTTCCTTCTTTCTTCCCTCTTCCCTCCTTCTCTCTCTCTCTCCCTCCCTTCTTCCCTCTCTTCCTTCCTTCCTTCTCTTAACCCTCCTTTCTCTCTCTTACTTTCTCTCCTTCTTCTCTTTTCCCTTCTTCAATCTTTTCTTGCTTCTTTTCCTTCCTGTCATTCTTTTTTTTTCCTGCCCAGTATCAATTTCCTTTTTTGATTCTATCATACCCTGATTTTCCCTGGATTACTATTCTTTCATTCTCAGTAAATGTGGTAGGGAGAGGCTTATCTCCACCCCGATCTTAAGGGTAGGTTAAGATTAAACAAAATTTTGCATTTGTGTAAGATAAACCAAAGCTTCCCTCTATACAGTGACTAGTTAATGTGTTGGGCACATAATCCAATATAGGCCAAGGATTTGTTCTGTGATTTTTGCTGAACTTGTCAGGAAAGAAAAATTTTCCCTATAAAAGCATTCCTAGCAACGGAAAATAAATATTTAGAGGCGCTAGTGGCCACAACATAAACAAATAAGGCCTCAGAATAAAGCCAACTGAGAGTACTATAGAGACAGAGAGAATAACATAAAATAGTGTGATCCTTGCTTTAGTCTTTCCTCAGGACTTTTCAGTTATCTGAAATAATAAATTCCTTTCATTGTTTACACCATTGTGAGTAGTTACACTTTTTACCTTCTTTAAGGTGTGAATGACTTACTGACATAAAAAGTTCTGACTAGGGCCATTTTTATAGAAACCAGCACTTCATTTACTCTTCTAGAAAACAGGAATACTAATGATATTGAATCTAACCATCTGATCTGTGGTTCCAACTTAGCAACTCAGAAAAAGCCTGAGAAAGTTGGGACTACGGTTATGAGGATATGGATACACTAGATTTTTTATATTATCTGATATTTATTTTTTCATCCTTTCTCTATACAACTCTGCTGTAAGTCCTAATTTGACTACAAGCATAAAGTAAGGAGTGACACACTTTACTTCCTTTTAAATGCTTTAGGACTTCTAGTGAAATGCCTCTTTCAAACTATAACCCATCATTTAAAAACCTGTTTACCCACTAGTCTCTGAATGAACCAGTAAGTAGTCTGTTAAATGAGGCTCACCTAGAAGTCGTTGTTTACTTAATTCTCTTTTCAAAAGTAAGTAGATGAGAGAGTCACCTACAATATAAGGATCAAAATGATCAAAAGAGCTATTCAGAGATACTCCAGAGGCAGTGAATAGCCTCACTGTTTCAAAGTTCACAAAGTAAGACATATTAACTTTATGTCATGAATGAAATGCAAATTTATCTTCCAATTACAATTGATATTTTAGAGTTTACTATTGGTGGCAGCTGCAGGGACAATTAAAGAATTCTAATTAAAGCTACTTAAAGTGGATAAAGCCTATGCCAGATTCCTCCATCTAATGCAGTTTCTGTCTTTTAAAGACAGAAAAGGATCCACAGAGATTTTTAATCTAAATCTAGAACAGGTTTATTTACCTATTACATGTTACTTCCACTAATAACATAAGGAATGCATACATACATTATGTAATAGAGGATATAAACGTTCAACATTGGCAGCGTGTGTGATGATTACCGACAAGAATTAATCAGCATTCCTCAGGCCATACACAATGCAGTTAGAATAGAAACAGCAAATCTGTTCAAGTAATGCAAACATGCTGCATAAAGGGCTAAACAAGTAAAAGTATATCATCAGCCGTGACTCAAATTACATCTTTAAATTGTGTGCCAGCTTCCTTTAAATTAGCCATTTAAGAAAGTCTCTGCCAGAATTATAAAACTGGAAAGTACTACATCTTCTCAGGTTCACAATTCTGTCATGGTGTGAGAATGCATTTAATAATTCAGTGTGTAAATTAACCCTTCCTTGATGCAGCAGATAGAGGACAGTGGATACTTATGTGATGTTTTTCTTAATGATTAATCTGTTGATAAACTTCAGAAGTTCTATAGCCATCCATGGGGACAATGTGCCCAAGTTCCCAAAGAACGTGTAGATTGTAGTTTTATTGCTAAATTCTTTTCAACTCAATTTTTTTATTCTTGACATTTCATAAGAGTCTCAACATTTTCTATCAAACTGTGAAATCAAGCATTTCAGTTTTTGTTGTAGTCATTGCTTGTTTTCTTGTTCTGGATATATTGCGGGTCCTTGGGATTTTAATGGACTGAAATAATTATCATTCGTTTCTTTCAGATTTGGAACTGCTCATTGTTTAGTCCTCAGAACTCTGGTGGTAAGGATTCAATGGGGGAACTTGTGGTATGTAGAGATTTCTGTCAAACGGTAGGTTTGAAACGGAAACTCGGGTCTCAGGAAATTCTGGTACAAAATGCTTTCTCTTGTATACAATAATGAAGAAACACTTCTAACCATGCTCTCTGGAATGCATTTAGGCTATTAATGAAAATGGGCATGGCTATCTCTGTAAAGAATCAAGTGTAAAGAAGAAAAACAATAAATATTAAGAAATTTGTACTCTCATATTTTTATAGTCATGAGTCAACTTGTTCCTCATGAAGGAAAGTTTAGACAAGTCTGAAAACCTTATTATTCCTTTTGTGGCTGGGAGTCAACTAAACAATCTCAATTCTCGATTTGTAATTTTAACATCTATCCATTTTCTGCTCAAACATTTCGGTTCCCAGAGATGTTAAATAAGAGAATGATTTTATCTCCTTTGATGAAATTGCTCACAAAGAATATAAAAATGGACAGATACATTGTGTTATAGCAGGTACAGAATTATGCTTAATATTTTTGGTGCACTAATTCTGGTCAGCATCAAACTTTGAACTTAATGTATTTATATTTGTGTTAGGAGAAAAGATTGCCATATGTAATTGCTGCATTAGAATGTTTATGATAAACATAAATAATAAGTGTAAGTTTTTGCATGCAGTGAAGATGGGATAAATTGAGGGGGATGAATAGTCAGTCACCTGTGGATGAAAGGTAGGGGCTGGGGTAACTAAAGGCCAAAAAAAATATGGGTCACTGGGAAGAGGGGAAAATGGAAGAATTCACCTGTAAAAGTTTTGCTTGGGTTTCCATTTCTTCTTTACCCTGGTCAGTGTGGGAGATGGGTACTAATCAAATAATGCTTAGAATGAAGGTGAAAATACAACTGCTGTAGGTGAGTCCCAGATCTCAGTCCTTGCCCTTCCTCTCCTTTATCTATCCACACTCACTCTTTTGGTAATCTCATCTAGGCTCATTTTAAAAAAATACAATGTATATCCCCAGCCTATAATTCTCCCTTGAACTCCAAGTCCATATACCCAATTCTGTGCTTGACGTCTTTACATGAATGTCTGAGAAGCAGCTTAAACTTAGTACATCTAAACCCAAAATTCAGTCTTCCGTTTCTCAGTTAAGGAAAGGACAACTTCACTTCTCCAGTTATTCACATCAAAGGCCCTGGGGTTATTATTAATCTCTCTTTCTTACATACCTAAAGCCCTACCTATCCATGCAAATTCTGTTTCCTTTATTTCCAACTATGTGCTGAATTCAACCTCTTTTTTTTTTTAACATCTTTATTGGAGTATAATTGCTTTACAATGGTGTGTTAGTTTCTGCTTTACAATAAAATGAATCAGTTATACATATACATATGTTCCCATATCTCTTCCCTCTTGCGTCTCCCTCCCTTCCACCCTCCCTATCCCACCCCTCCAGGCGGTCACAAAGCACCGAGCTGATCTCCCTGTGCTATGCGCCGCTTCCCACTAGCTATCTACCTTACGTTTGGTAGTGTATATATGTCCATGCCTCTCTCTCACAACCTCCACTGCTACCATTCTGTTTCCACCATCTTCTTTCATTTGGATATGGCAATGGCCTCCCCAGACTGGTCTCCCTTCCTCCATTGTTGACTTTCTGTAGTCTTTTCTCAACACGGTAGCCAAAGTAGTCCTTTTATAATATAAGTTGGATCATGTCCCCCTCCAGTCAAACACTCCAAATATTTCCCTTCTCACTCTGAGTAAAGGTCAAAGTCCTTAACATGACACGGCACAGTCGTATCTCTCTTCCTTCTCTAACCATATTGCCTACTCTTCTCTCTCTTACCCATTGCTCTCCAGACACAGTGGGCTTCCTGCTGGTCCTTGAAAACTGCAGGCCCACTCTTGTCACAAGGGCTTTGTACTTGCTCCCTTTGCCAGGTAGGCTGGTTCCAACATAGCCACATCGCTTACTTACTTGCCTCCTTCAGGCCATACCTCAAATGTTACCTTCTCCGTCAGGCTTTCCCTAAATACCCATTTAAAATTCCAACTCTTTTCCTCATCCTCTCACCCCACTTGGCATTTGTAATCTCATTTTCCCTCCTTAATTTTACCCATATTATATATTACCATGGGACATTTATATTCATTTACTTGTTTATGACTTTTTTCTTTCCACTAGAATGTGAACTGTATGAGGGCAGGGATTTTTGTCTTATTTGCTTGTGAATATATTCTGGTTGCCTAGATGAATGAAGAGCACATGATAAATGTGTAATATCTTTTTATTGAATAAATTAATTCATTAATAAATGCTATGAAGAGGTACAAGTTACTCTGAGAGCCCATAATAGGTGAATTTGACAAAGTTGTAGAAGTCCTTTAAAGTATGAAGCATTAGCTAAGTTCTGAAGAATAAAGAGGAATTTTCCAAGAAAATAGAGATGGCAAGAAGATTCCAAGTATTAATAGCAAAATGAACAAAATGTCCTAAGGTGAGAGGCAAAACCCATCTTACAAGTGTAAGGACTGGAAGAAAGTCTAAAAGTGGCTGGAGCAGAGAGAAAGGGATGACACGATATGGGATGGGACTGCAGAGCCAGACCACAAGATCCTTGCAACCACATTTAGGGTTTTATTCTAAGAGTGATGGGAAATCACTGACAATAAGCATGGAATCACATGAGCTTTGTGTGTGTGTATGTGTGTGTGTGTGTGTGTGTGTGTGTGTGTGTGTGTTTTAGAAGAACTGCTCAGGCTGCAGCATAGAAAATGTTTGAAGATAGATAGGAATGGATGGAAAGAGAATACTGTGGTAGCTAAAGTGACTCCCATGAGAAATGACAGCAACTTGGACTAGGGTGGTGGCATGTCTCAGGTCTTTTGAACCTTCCTGTTTTTCTCTTCTGCCATTCCAGTCTTTTTGGTTCACTACTTTACCCTCAGATTTTACAACCCAGGGGTGCAAGAGTCTTGCCCTCTTCTCTCAGCTGGGAAGACTTTGACATTAAAGAGCTTCACTCCACCATCTCTTGCCACTCCTTCACATGATGCCTGCTCCATTCACAACAAACATTTTCCACTGTTTTTATTTATTTGTGTATTTATTTCAACTACTTGGTTGAGTTCCATGGTGATGGTAAATGTGTCAGGAACAATGTTTTATTCATTTTGATATCCCCAGCAGTTGGCACATTGAAAATAACAATAATACTTATTGAATAAATGAGAAATTAAAGCAATTGCTGGCTTGCCAACACAAGTTATTCATGATGTTCTTCCTGCTGCTGCTCTGTAGACATCACACATTTTGGAGAGATAAAGGCCTTTTCCATATGGTCAAACTATATAAGCTATAGATCAAGTCATCTATTAGTGCTTGGACGTACACTTGAAGCTCAAATATACATACATATAAATAGACATCTCAATAATATGTAAATATAGCTAAAATGTTCAAATTATATGAAGAAAATCAATACATTTGGGGAGCAAATCGTATACATAATTTTCAAAACAGTCCTTTAAATGACTGCAAGTAAGACAGAGTGAAGTGTTATTAACTTATTAAAAGAGCCCCTAAAATGCTCAAAAGATTCCATGTAGCTTCCCCAAATTCCCTGATTCCCAGAGAAGAGGTTAAGTATTAGAAGATGTTGAGTCACTAAATTCAACTGCAACTGTACAATGGTGGCAGAATCTTTTACACGAAAGATGTTTAATAACCTACAGTGATCCTTAGCTACTGGGGGCATGAATTAAACTCTATCAACTAAAAGCAACACACACATATGCACACACAGTTTAATCTATCTGTCTCCACCCCCCCACACATGTTAATTCAATATTAATAGAATTATAAATATAAATAAAAAATTATAAATAAAATTATATGGTAATTCATGGAAAGGTGAGAAAAGTTCTTGAAGGCTACAATGAATAAGAATTTTCAGCTACATATGTTTTATGATGGCATCAAAGGTTAAACAGTGCCATTTAAATGTTGTTCTTTTCCAACCTCCCTTCCAACTGTGCAGTTTTCCTGAAGCCATATAATTTTAAATAGAAGAAGATCGTTTTTCAGAAAAGTCATAAGCAGAAGATCATAATTCAAACCAGGCAACCAGATTCTCCTAACTTCTAACTATCAAAGAAGTCAGTAACTCAGTCCTGTATTAAAAATGCTTTACATGTAGTCTTTACATAATTAGAATAGCTTTTAAAAGTGTTGTTCTTGGAAAGAGACATGGACACTGCTTCCAATTTGTGAAATTACAACACCTGTTAACCAGAATGATTTTTGTCATAAGGAACATACTATAAACAAAGCACAGACTTAGACTAAAAAGATAGTTGACATTTCATTTTATATAAATACATGGAAAATAAGAAATATTGACTTAAAAACTGGCAAAAAAAAAAAACTGAATTGCATAGGACACGAAGATAGATCTTAAGCCAAGATATTAGAATAAAAGATTAGAAACAAAATTTCCAAATAAGCAAAAATGTCCTACATAGTTATGATACTTATGGAGTGTACGCAAATAAAACCTTCAATTTGTGTTCACTGTGTTTACTGCAAATAACGTTCTTTCTCCATTAAAAAAAGAGTGGAAACAAAATGGGGAATAACCTCTGCATAAAACATGTCAACTAAAACAACTGCTACCAATAAACATACTTGAAAAAAATGCATGATTTTCCAGAAACCATATGAAATTATTATCTGGTTCAATGTCTAAATAAGTTATAGAACTCCCCGCTCCTCCCTTTTTGGTTAATTCAAACTATTTTGAAGAATTATTCTCTTATCATTACATATAAACCTCCAAGTATTTGTGTCCTTGAAGATGTCAAGTAAGGAAAGTATTATCTTTGAAAATCCAGTTTTATATTTTTGCCATATTGTTGCTTACACCAAAATATAACAAAGAAGCATAGCAACTCACCTGCAAAATTGCTGAGTATCCAGAAACTCTCAAGTTTCAAGTTTCCTAATTCATTTTTCTCACACTATGTAATCCAATTCTGTTGCCATGGCCAAGATATTTTATATTAGTGATATTATTCTAACAGAGCACATCCTGAAATTTATAAAATTTACAAAAATCTTCTAATGTGGTCTTTTTTCTGTGAACACGAACTCTTTCAATTGTTTAATGTTCCATGTTTGCAACCATATTAATGATTTCCAAGATATAATACTGTGTTCTACGTCTCCTGTAGTTTATGAAGCATCAAAAAAGTGTTAATAAGCAGCATGGGTGGACCGCAATATTCCACAATAAAAAAAGTAACTCAGAGTATTTCTGGGAGTGGCTGAAGATAGAATTCCAGTGTTGCACATTTCTTCATGCATCTTAATGCTTTCAAGTGTTATCACCAGGACTTTTCATTCACAGCACAAGGAATTCATGGGATGCTTTCTCCTGGCACGCTTACGAAGAAGGAAGGAAAAAAGTTTAGATACGTTCATTTCTTCTTCTATTAAGGGGACTTTTTAAAGCTTTCAACAAAAATATATCATTTAGAAATATGAAAAGCATCATGTTCTTGTTTTCCTTTTTAAAAAATATATAAGAAAGACAAAATATATGAAGAAAAAAGATGAACAAAACTGGAATTTTATGAAAAATTTATATACAGTATTCATTCTGCTGACATAAGGGCAAGTGTAGAATTAAAAATGGTTTTATCATAAAAAAATTAGACTTTCAGGATCTCAGGATCATATGCCGATTACTTAAAATCTCACAAATAAAAATTTGTTCATGGAAAAAGAGATCTTTTGAATACTAAAGTCCTTTATTCAACAACACAGAAATTTCACAAAAACAACTTTACTGGGCAAATTGAATGTGTTTTTTTTTTTTAAGTTTTTTTTTTTCTTTTTTTTACAGTTTTGTACATGCCCCGTAAGTAATTTTCTTTAATAAATACACTGTTTTCCAAAACTGCTTTTTTAATAATTGCACAAGCATACATACACCTTACACAAATATCTATTAGAAAATTTAATAGATAACTGCACAGTTCAGAATAGGAGAACACTGTGAAAGGAGTACATTTTGTGGCCCATGTTCCTGAAATATCTCTGACTTCCTCACAGTTGTGAAAATGGAATCCCTCCTAACAAAGTAGCTGTCTTTTATTCACTAGGAATACAGATCTCAGTGTGAAACTGCCAAATTTAATAAAAACAAAATCTGAAACATTTAGCTGTACATGAGAACCAACTGTTTGATATCACTGTGAATCTAGCCATGATCAAAGACCCACTACAGCTTTTTGCTGAACATATTTGACCCTGAATAGTGTGCTCATTTAACTGCTTTCCTTTTTTCATTATTTGATTACAGATACTACCAGCTTAAAGACTTTATTTGCTTTAGTATTAATTATACAACTTACATGCCAGGGGTTCTGAATGAAAGGAAGGGAATATTCCTTTCTTGTAGTGATTGCTTAATATTAATTCATAGGAAGCCTACCATCTCTTGCTCCCTATAAATGTATTTAGAAGAAGAAAGTTGGGTGTTGGGAATTAAGCAACCAGGAGGCATTTTTATACACTCTTACCCTGGGGGAAGACTATTACTGTTTTTTCTCCCAAGGATGGACACATTTCTACTTGTAAATATGCCTCTGCTTATGCACAGACAGGCAGAATCCATCAGAAAGCCACTCTGGGTTGAAGGCCTGGAAGGAGAAAGATTTGCACTCTGATGTTCTTGTGATGTTAGGGTGCTGAGTGACAGCTGACAAAGGAATGGGTCCACTGTACTACATGCCAACACCCCAAATACTTTCCATGGTCTCCCCAAATCCTGACAGAATATGGCATCTCCTCATCTACACCTAGAGAAGGCAAGACTCCTGTGTACACAGATTGACCTCTCGTACATAGTTTTTTTACTTGGCTTATCTGATATGTAATTTGTAAGATGTAATTTTTAATCAGATCTACGTCTGATTGCTATCTTCTGAATTTTCTTGATACTGAATATGAAACATACAGTGAGGAACTTTTAAAAGTTACATTTCATTGGTATTTTAGAATCACGAAAAATGTAAATCTTTCAATCCCTCAGGGCTGTAATGATATGCTTTACAAGTTCTCGATACACTGACTTACAGGGGAGATAACTGAGGGGAGGCTGGAAGAGTAATATCTTTCAACATCACCAAAGAGAACCATATATGCACCCTACATTATATAAATACAGTTTAACCAAAAGCATAAAAAAATGGGCGGTTTAAAAAAGAACAATGTCAAGAATAAAAACACATAAGAGAATTCAGGAAAAGCTGCACTTCTCCATATCAATACTCAACAGATTTTCTTTCATTAAAAAATTGAATTGACATGTAAAAACATCACATTTTACAATATACAGATTCATTAATTCTTTAAGAAAACAAACAAAAACACATCAGACATGCAATATTAGCATGTATTTTAGACTCACAGTACATTGCTATGAGATCTTTATATGCTACCGTATGCCTAATGCAGCCTGAATAAAAGTTTGTTTCAATTCTGTAATAACCATCATCATTTTCCAAAAAGCCAGGCAACCTTACCATTCAAATGTGAAAGTAAGTTTCCACTTACTTGTAATTCATTAGCAAATTGGTTAAAAAAAAAGTCAAATAAAATAAAAAATGGAACAAGAAAGAACTCATACAGCTCTCATTGGTCCCACAGCAGATATAGAAATTCCAACTAGAACCTTCAAAGGAATATACATCAAGTAGAAAGCTATCTCAAAATTAATATACATCACGTTTGAATTTGTGATAATTCTCTTCTCTAAACATGGATAAGTGTAATACATAATGAGTTTTCTTCAGCAAGGCTACTTGACAGTAACTGTAGACCTTGCATTCAGACCCTAGGCAAGTTAAGTCACATTGTTTTTCACACTGGTGTTTGTAAGTGCCTTCTCCACACCCAACGATGAAGTGCTCTTTCTGAGTTTAAAAAAATCTCCTCTGTCCGTATTATTTCCCATTCAAAACTACAACTAGCCTTTTAAAATTATTCATCTGTTAGTTTTTCTAAAACTTTACAGTCCTTTTCATCACCCTTTCTCTTCTCAAGTTATTTTTCTTCACATGATCCACGTTGCTAACTTTTCAGCAGGCTTATGGATGTCACGGGCTACAATAGCTGGCTAGTGACTAGAGGACAAAAGTTACAGTAACATGGCAACTTGGATACTCCATGTGTTTTTGCTAAACTCTGTTTTATTCCTGAAGCTGAAAATAGTCTTTCTAATCTGGCAGAAGAAAAAAAAAAAAAAGAAAGAAAGAAAGGAAGAAAACTCTTAGGGATCATGTCATCTCAAACATTTGTCCTAATGGGACAGCCTTAAGAACCCTGACTGCCAGAAGAAAACCAAACACTACCTGAAAAGGTAGCACGGGTCCTATGAAGCATTAGCTCCTTTTGTTTAGGGGCTGTTTGCATTTATGGAATTCCACAGACTGTGGTCCTGCCTTCTCAGGAATGAAAGCATCCAGTGACAAAAATGGGAATGGAAGCAATGGAACATTCCACTGAGGGCCTAGGGGAAGGCCACCACTGCAACCAGGAGGCTGTGAGAAAGGGAGATAAAAAGCGATTTAACAGCCTCACTTTCATGAATGTATCTCATTCTTTTGAATTTAAAAATGTACCTAGCCATGCCTCATGCAGGAGGCCTTTACGTATTCAAATTTTAAAACAAAACTACCCTTTTAATATCATACATGGAATTTAAACATTTGGGTACATTTTATTAAGTGTTTATTTTTTTTTCTACCAAAAAAGAAAAAGAGCAAAAAACAGACAAACAAAAAAATACATACCACCCATGTTGGGCTGGGGAAAAATAAAGTCAGTCATAAATTTCTCCCCTAAGATATGATACTTTATCCTGTATCCTAGAAAACAGTTTAAAGAAAAAAAAATTATACAACTGATTCTGCATGTTCCAACTACTCTGAGTACTCCGCCTTACAGTGCCACCCGAGACAAGTCAACTACACTAAGGATTTGGGAGGTATACCCTTCTGTACAGCTCGTTTGTAAGCAATGCAAGTGCATAACCACTACTCTAATATAGTGCTCAAAAGATTAATTGAAACTTTCCTAACATCTTCCCCTCTTAGAACAATACAACTGAAGGTAATTGCTGGATGCATCATCATCTTTTAGTCTCATAAAACTTGGCATCAAGTCTCTACGGAAAGATGCATGGCAAAACATGCCACTGCTGTTGCTGCTCCTAGAAACAACTGGCAAAAAATATTTAAAGCTAAAATTTATTGCTCCAGATTTAACTCGCAGAACCAGACTGTTGTGTACAAACTGTTAATCTCCATAGATGCTCAGAGATGATTGTCTCCTTGTGTCTAAACACACAAAATACAAGCTGCTATCTGTACAGTTTACAGTACTGAAACACATATATTTGAAAATGAAGTATAGATATGTACTTTGCAAAGATACATGATTTTACAGCAGGGGCTTACCCAAACTTATTTTTTACAGCCACTTTCAAAATAGACAACAACTTCACTAGGATAGCTAAATTACATCAAAGAAAGAATCAGGGTATTGAAAGTAAATAGACTGGCCAATTCCCCAAGCTCCCAGATTATTTTTATATGTCTTTTTTCTTTTCTTTTCCTTTTTTTTTTTTTTTTTGAAGAAACCCCTATACATAAAATGAAAATAATATCTGGATATTTTCTTCAGTGGTGGACTAAGCAGTTTCTTAAAACAAGACATTTAGTTTGCCTTTCACTTCCAAATGCCTTGAAAATAAGATATACTACTGCTTTAAAAGAACCATCGGAATGCTTCAGCGCTGGGAACAGGTGTTCTCTATAAAAAAAGAGCAAGAAAACAAGTTAAGCTTTCTTTCTATGTCAATATAAAATTAGATTTTTCTCCTTTACACTTCAGTAATATTTTCAGTCAGCTATACACAACATAATGACTTGTATATTTCAACATTTAATAAAAAACAAATGTTTAATCTTAGAATATTACAAAAATTAGAATATTGAATTTAATGATAATTTACTAAATATAATGATTAAAACATATTGGTCTAAAAAATATAGGACACACAGCCTAGAACATGGATGGCAATCAGAAGAAAGGGGGAGGTTCAAACTATTAGCCAATAGTAGGAAGACCAGATACAGTATATACTTACATCAGCCTTACATAGGCTGCATTTTAAGTACGCTTGCTAGAGCCAGCAAGCATACTTAAAATCTGTATCTGCTACATACATATGCAGCCTTACATACATATGTAAGGCTGATGTTCAGAATTCAGTGAAGTAATTTCTTTATTCTGGAGAATTTCTTTTACGACAGGACAACAAATATAACATCAATATTACGTCTATATTTAATAACTACTAATGCTAAACATTCCTACATATAATGGAATGAGAACTATACGGACAAAATATACCACTATTTTAAAATGTCTGCATTTGCAACAAATTAATGTCATATATATGAGACAAACTTATAACTAACCAATGATACTCAGTGGAGCATAATGATACTTTTGCACCAGAAAAATACTATAGTTTTCCAAAGGAGTAATAAGCCAGCACTAAATGTATGAGCAATCCTTTTAACGAGAAGCTTACAGTTACTGTGGGGTTTTTCGTTGGATAAACAGTAGTTAAGCTATCAAATTTTCCTTTATATATTAACGTTACAGTCATTCATCATGCCATACTCTTCTTTATAAAACAGAATCACATGAGTACATATTGATGATACATGAGGAAAAACAAGCTAAGAGTAAATTTTCCCGGAGGGCAAAAAGAAGTTGATTTTCTTCCTTAGACCTGTCCAACAAGCCTGTGTAGCCTATAAGACAGCTGCTATAGATTAGTAAGTATGTAAATTGGTATGTTGAATATTACCAAAATACTGAGTAGGTATAAAAGAACACACACACACACACACACACACACACACATCCCTTGTAAACACATCTTAAGACAGTGTTAACAGCACTTGAATTTTCAGAAAATACATGAAAAATTCTACTACAAACACTCTTTAATAATTGAGGTTAGCTTTTATTTACTTTCTCATATATGACTTATTTGGTTGACACCGTCCTACTGTAGCAATGTCATCTAAAAATAAAACTGTGTTAATTGAGAGGTCAAATGAAATTTAAATGAATAAAATAACCATTTTGGCTTATCTGTATTAAATAGAAGTTTAAAAAAACTGTGCTCATAGTCAACATGATATATTTCACAATGAACGTGTTAACAAACTAACGCTGTCTAATTCAAGTTTACATATAGGTATACAAAAAATATTAAAACTTGTGAATATTTTCTAAAATCACAAACAAAAAGTTCCATTATTCCCATAAAAATAGTACTTACTAATATTGTATTCCCTACTCCTCATGGGTTAATCTGTCTTCTCGCCAGTTCACTACGCATACCTGGATCCCCATCATTTGACTTGGTTGGTGAGAAAAACCCCTTTACTACTTCTAAAAAAGTAACTTTTAAATGATATATATAATTATATATGCTCATTACACTTATTTAATCATTATTAAAAGTACTGTATGAAATAATAAGAAAATATATTCATTCATCTTAATATTCGTGCTTTACACACACACATATATATATAAGCAGTAAATGAAAACTTAGTTTACACCAGATGCTACCTTGCTGCTTGATGCCAACTAAGAATAAATTTTATATAAGTATGCATACTTATATAAATGTAGTCATTTTTAACAAGATAAGTTAGATCTAAGCATATCCATGCATTGCAGAATCACACATGAAAAATAAACATGTGCATATATATCCATATATATTCACATTTATGTGTACAGTATGTGACAAAGAGATGCCAACTTACTCTCAGATGCCAACTGGAAATAAGACTGTAAGTATATACTTATATATCTTGTATCCTGATAAACATATATGTTTATGAAGATAAACAGAAGAAATATATGGAGCACATTTTTTAAATGAGATGAACTCCTTATGTCTTAGTTTCATTTTTAAATCTCTCTTCCAATTCTTGGCTCTTCCTGTGCCCCTTTCCACCACTCAATTTCATCTGCAATATTTAGGAAAAGCAAGCTTTATAAAATGCCACCCGAGATCAAAGGTCATTGTTGTGAGGAAAAAGATAATCGCTTCTCAATGCTTGTTAGCACTAAATAGTAATTAGATAATGCCGATATGAGAAAAGCAGAGAGCTAGTTTTCTTTACTGTCATGACCTGTCACAAAATTGCACTGTGATGTGTACATATTAGTATGTATACAATTTTGAGACCAGTATGTATCTCCAAAAATAAGGATACAGACAATTTATTGCTACAGGGAAAGGGAGAAGGTAAGCAGGGATGCACCTATTAAAAATTATTTCTCCCTTATATTAAGATCTTTGAGGTTGAACCCTAAAAATGATTAGTTGGGAAATCACCTAAAATATGTGAGAAAATTTAGGAAAATCACTGGTGCATTAATTGGAACAAATCTTCAAGGCATTCACCAGAAACTTGAAGTGAGGATTCTCTAAGTTTTATTTCACGGTTAAAAAAAGAAACAAAACGCTTCAGCATCCCACAGGCCACACAAAACAGATGTATATCCAATCTCCTGCCCAATTTTCACTGGGCTCACTGGAAATTTCCTTAAGGCCTGGATTGATTCTTTTAAGCCAGAATGGGGGTAGCAACACTGTTTTCATATGTAAACCATTGGGTTAAATTATGGGTTCTAATTAAGTCTGTCCTAATTTGGGGACATATCTTCTCTAATGAGGTCGTCTTTGTAAGAGGACTTCTATTTTAAATGGTTGGGGGGCTTCACCACACCAATGTGGTGGATTAAGCACCCTAACCAGCTACTTTCAGGTTATATAAATTCAAGAGTCCCAGCTGGGGAATCACATTCTTGATGAGATTACAGTGACTTTCTGGATCTCAGTGATGCTTGCAGGAAATCGTTATCCTGAGTGACAGGGAAGCCAGATTCCCCAGGAAGAGAAGGGGGTGGGGAGGTAAAGAATAGAATTGAGTTGATCAGCATTGTTTAAGGCAGTCTTCACCGCTCACACCGGTGCAAACACTGGCAAACAGCAGCCTTGCTCCCAGGAGGCCTGGGGAGAAACCTGCAGCCCCCAGTTCTCCTGGTACTGCTGTAAAGCATGGTGTTCCAGGGAATTCACCCCTACAAGAGCCAGACCCAGAATGACCTTCAAGTTTAAAGGAATGCCTTCTGTTTTCCTCCTAAATAACTTTAAAAGGCAAATTATTGAATAAAATAATTACATAATCCAAATCTAAGTACGTTTTACATTTATTTCTTTAAAAAAATGAATACAAAAATTATCAATATGTCTCTGGCAGAAATGTATTTCAGCTTGATTTTCATTAAATCTGCAATGAAGAAATAATTAAATGACCTAAAATCAGTAAACATCTCCAAATCCGCTACCTTAAGAATTTGAGCATAACTTTCTCTTTTGGTGCTTGGTAGGCAGTCATGTGAACTGTGGTATCTTTAGGTCGGGCATGCACCTACATACTCTTGTTTAAAATATGTCAAGCCTAATAAAAACTCATCTCCTAAAAACTGAAATTGGGTATCTATACTTTCCTACATATGAATTTATATGGGATTGGCTATTCACGTCTAGCTAGATACAATATGTAAAATGTTGCAGTATTCAGGACACCAAACAAAACTAATCATTTTTAATAAAGCTAGACATGAGTTTTTAAAGAGCAAATAAAAGACAACTCGATGCTGAAATTCACTTCAGAATGCATAAAAGTTATAAATTGAGATAATAATTAAGACATTAGCAAATTCTGTAACTAAAGTTAACTATATCTTTCCAATATTTATTCATGTAGTTTCTAATCCAAAAGTCTCAGTGATTCACATAGGCCTTCAGAATTCTACTGTGAAACAGGATGGCTCTAATACAATACTTCCCAAAATACAGTATTTTGGGGTACCATTATTCTTAGATTAATCAAAAAATAATTTCCTGTTTCCCCATTTATTATTAATTAAAGAAACAAACACCAATCATTTTCCGATCCCCATATAATTATGGGAAGTATACTTTTTCCAACCAAAAGCAAAGCAATTTCGAATTGTAGTTAGCCAATACAGCTTCTTATAAACTCTTTTGTAATACATATATTTCAAATAAAAACTTTTGTTTTCACTGTGAGAATCTCCACTATAAGTTTCTTAGACTTCTGAGCATCTAAGTCCTTGAAATTGGAACTCCTCACCGCATTTGATTTACCTCTTTGCACTAGAACTTGAAAACCTTAATGAATCACTGAAATTCTGCAACAGGAAGTACATGAATAAATATGACAAAAAAAGAATAGCAGGAATCATTGTTTGCCTTTAGACATTTGATTATATTTGTTTTGGCTTCATATGAAACTTTCAAACTTTGGGGTATTGTGGCTGAACAAAAGGAAAAGGATTCCTCATGGTTAAAAAAAAAACTACTTTTTTTCTGATTTGATTCACAAAAAATGCTAAAATATCAAGTGATATAGGTTCTTAATTTTTGTACCAACAAAATTTCAAAACCTAATTGGAGAAATGGAAAATTGTATTACATATACTGTACAATATTGTGAATGTGAAGACACACACACATGCACATTATTACAAATTTGGATGATCAGTAGTTATGGTCTAAAATTATACCTAGTAAATGTTAGAGACTCCCAAGATGTTTTAGGCAAAAATATTTTTCTATATCCTATTTACAAATAGTATATTTTAAAAACCATAATCCAATACCTATAGTAGAATTATTAGCAAGCACAGGTATAGCATAGTTCAGTAAGTTTGAGAGAACAATTAATTTATGATAAATGATAAACTCACAGCCCAATAATTTACTGTTATTATAATAAAAAATAACTTTATATTTTAACAATTCCAATATTTTAAAATATATGGATTAATATAAGTATACACAGTTTCCCCTTTTCAAAGTATACCTAACTTACTTTCTCATTCTGTCCTGTTGTAATTTACATGTATCATATATGTGCTGTCTACCAGATTAATTTTTCTCATAATTCAGATTCATTCATCATATAACTGTACAAGTCTTTGGTATACTCACACCTTATTTTGGCCATGATCCAGATGTAAACTAAAAACACCTATCAAATACCACTAATGGGAATATTAGACCCCTCTTTAAAAGGGAGAAAGCACCAAATAAGTAACTGCATAACTTTTATGACCCACATTTTTGGAGGTCTTAAATATGATTATAAGGAGCATTCCACTTTTCTGGTTTCCAAACTGACATTTGGGGCCAGGATTTCTCTGATTAATGGTGGAACTAGAGATGGCTTTTTCATTAGGATTGATTCCCTGTGGGCTATTGCTCCTGCTACTTCTTCTGCCTTGCAAATATGAGGGCTCTTCCTCTTCCCCCCTCCTATTAGAACACCACCACCCTCCCCATCACCACTGTGACGGCATGACTTTAAACTTAGCTAACTTTTGTAAATGGAAAGATGAGATTATATACTATGTTGGAAAGGTGCTAAATCAAGTCAATATGGTGGTAGAGCCAGTAAGGAAAACAACTGTCCAAAGGTGGGTGTGTGTGTATATGGGGAAGGAGTGGGTTGGTAGGAAGAGAAGTAACAGTTTGACACCAAAATTCCCACTGGCCCAGAAGTGGCCAAAAAAGGCACCCACTTTTGGCCTCAGTATCTAATGTAACTACTTGATTTAGGCAAGTGTCTTGATTAATGCTATATAGGATTATATTTCAATTGCTTTTGGTAAAAACACTTCAAACCACATCCTTCCAACAATAAGCAAATTTATTGTGTTACACATGGGTAGCTTAGTGATTAAAATATTCCTGGATTTATAAAAATAAACTATAATAGGGATGGTACCAGGATAAGCAGAAAGAGAAAAAATTTTCAACAATCCATAAATTTAAAAGATGCTTTTGAAAAAATATTTTATATATTATTTTTAATCTATGTATAAGAGGAAGTGTGAAAGGAAATTAAAAGTAAAATTGATATTAAAAAAGCAAAAATCAGGTTAATAAAATCAATACTGTCAAGAATGATTAAAATATCTAGAGTTAATTTTATTTATATATGCCAATATGTTTAAATCTTTATGAAAAATATATGGTTATATGATAATGAATCTGAATAGACATACATATATATGAATGTATGAATTCATATATATATATATGGCAGACACAAGTTAAATAATTCTATCTCCCCTCAAAGTCACTCTACTGATTCCTGTTGACTACAACAATACCTTTAGGTGAGATCATTACTAATTAGCTATTGAAAACACCACCAGCATTCTTTTCATGACCAAGTTGTTGGACAATTTTTGTAAATTTTGGTTATTTTTTTTAAGCAGACAGTGAACTGTCACCTTTTATTGAAGAGAAGAAATATTCACATAAAATGTGAAGAAATGGGAGGTCAGTTAAAAAACTTGAGGTGATTTTATTTTTTTTTTTGAGGTGCTTTTTAAAACCATCAAAGCCATGATTTGGACAGCCTCTAACTTCTATTCAAATACAATACAATAGTTACACCTAATCTCTATAAGAAATTCAAATTATGGTGCTTCTTTTTGATTATTAGAGATGTGGGAATTTGAGAAATATTTTTTTCTATATTACATAAAAAGTGAAAATAAGTTTAATAGAAAATTCCTCTTGGGCTAAGTTCTATAATATTTTGAATGTAGTCACTGAACTTCATTTGGTTCAGTATCTTCTATGACAAAAAGCCAACCACTGAGATAGACCCAGCCTAGAAACCAAAGCATGTTTTATGTCCATTAATTGCTTGGAGGAATTTAGAGAAAATTCCAAACATTTCACAGTCATTAGATATTATCAGCAAAATAATGTACTTGATTAAAACTATACTTCTGAGAATCACATGTTGCTTGGAGTATTTCTTTAAAAAAAAAAAACTTTTTAATAACCGCAATTGCCATTACACTGACTGTTTAAATTCACAGTCATGCTGACTTCTTGGTTTCTTCCCTTAATTTTCTGTTTAAATAATAAAATTAAAAGGTATATAGTTAACAATTTTAATTTAATCAAGTTATTACATGTTACTTGGCTCTTTAGAAATGTATATTGGTTAATCTCCCTCATTAAGAGGGCATACACTCTGAAGCAGTCTACATTAACATGGTATCACCATATCTTGTTCTAGAGCAAGTCCTTAATTTAAGAGTCAAATTTCTCCTCAGGGAATTTCCATGTACTACTTCTTTTTCTATGTGTATCATGTACTCCATCTTCATGCAAACAGAGTCACAATCGCATAGTTAACTAACTAGTAGAGTAAATCAATAAGCCTAACCTTTTTCAGGCACAGGATTTATAAGCTGTAGTGATTAATATTCTTTTCATCATTTTTCTGGACTCTTTTCTATATGTGCAATTCTGTATTTTCCAGGAAATTCTCTGTATAACCCCTTAAAAATTACACTGATATTTTTGAACAGTTAGTTGTTTATAGATGCTGATGGCCTCTATCTCCCTAAACACCATCATCAATTTTTAGCATCAGTTTTCCCATCTTGGCATTTCTATGTTTCTAATTACAGACTTGAGCAAATTACTCTTAAAGAGAAATTAGGAGGAAAAAAAATCTAGTTAGTTTACATGAAACTATTTTATCCACTATGGTAAATGAAAAGAAAAACTGCTGAGTGGTTCTAGTGAATCTAAACCCAGACTCATGGCATCTTTCAAATAAAATTTGAGGCATTAACCATTTCTACTAATTTCTTATTTAAACCAGACTCAAAAAGATGACCTTGAACATGACAATTCTTTCTGCCAACATGCTCCTTTCTCATTTCTCTTTAATCTATAACACTACAGTCTGCCTGTCTTCCCTCTCTCCCTCCCTCCCTTTCTTCTTTTCTTCCTTCCTTTATTTCTTTCTTTCAATATAGCTCTTTCTCTTATTCAGGTCATACAAGGGTTTCCAGTACTCTGTAAAATATGCTTGATATAACAAGTCATACTGTAGATTCTCAGTATGTTCAAGGCAAGAATTCTTTTTTCTTTTCTTATTCCTTGAAAAATTCTGGAGTACTAATAGAAAACTTAATACTACACAACATAACCACATGAGGTAGCCAAGTAGAAATCACAGATAGCAGTATGTGTTTCTTATCTAGATCTGGGAACAACTAGGCCAAGGATGAATTAAGGAATCCCAAGGCTTTTAAATAGGTGTGAGATTGCTTTCAGAGTTTTCTAAAGTTACAATTATATCACTTGAAATGCGTCCATTTTGGGGGGCTGAGAATTAAGAATGTAAGTAGGGAGCTAATTATCTTGGATGAAAGATTAAGATGTAGAATTAGGGAATGGCATAGGTATTTTAAAAAGGCAGTTAGGAATAAAGAAAAGTTTGAGTTCCTTAAGCGAAGATGTGTGTATGTGTATGTGTGTGTATACACAGCACTTACTACAAATCTCAGAAAATAACAGTTCCTACCTAAAGATATGTTGAATTGAATTGAATTTATCAAGGGTTTACCATGTGTTTAGTATATACCATGAATTCATGAATATACCTTATAGGTACAGACCTGCCTAGGAGAAGTAAAGACACACTGCTTATAGAAACACATTTACATTTTACTCTTTATCTTGGTAACATTGTTCCATTTACAAATGTAATTTCTTTCCTCACTACAGATTTGTTCAATAGTGTTGTGGCTGTCACTAAACTAGTGTTTTTCAAGCTTTTTTGACTGCAATCAACAGTTGGAAATACATTCTACATAGCAGCCTAGTACATGCATACACATACATTTATGTGTACATACATAACTGAAACAAAAGTTTAACAATATGTACTCTTACTACATGTGATACACATATATTTTCTGCTCCATTCCGTTCTATTCTATGTTCTAAAAATCCTGGCGATAAGCCAACACACTGGTTTTCATGGACCACTAATGTGTTGTCACCTGCAGTTTGCAAAACACAGCTTCACACCATACAAATAACATGTACATGTGAAAAGCATCACATGAGGAAAATCCAAAACCACTCCACTTCATAACGCATTTAACTCTATGGATAGCAGCCTTACGTAGAAGAACCAATATGTATATCCTTTGGCATTTTAAAGGCTAGTGTTCTCTATTTTGTTTTTCATGACTGACAATTAGAGCACACTGTTTCTGAGAAGATGCCACATCTCACTTTGCATTCATCTACATACAACTGAGAATTTTATCTCTTTTCCTTATTCTCGACTCCATTAAAACCATCCCTGATCTCATTTAACCTACAAACATTTCCCATAGAGAAGTCTTTGCCCAGCACAGTTATTTTTCTGCCACTGATTCACCATCACTCATAATCATCATTTCCAATTAAATCTATATAGTCTATTATTCTTTTAAAAATTTATTTCATCTCTTTTCACTCTGTAAAGTTTTAAAGAAAATACATCTTCTCCAGAATTTGCCAGATTTGCTGAAATACACAGAAATGCCCATGACTCTTCCTGCTCTATAAACATTTATCCCTTTCTTCTCTCATCCTACTTGATCTCTATCCTTTTGATACTATCAATCATCCAGAGGTTTTTTTTAAGTCCTTGAGCAAGAAGCAGCACTTTCACCACAGTTTCCCCCATAGTTTGACACTTTTCTTCACTTGCTCCAGAACGTCCTCTGAAATATGAGTTTAGATGAATATGACACCTAAATGGAATCCCATCTTCCACCCATCTTGGAAGTATTCAGTTACACTCGGGAGTTATTCTACCAAATGTTTCAAAGGCATAAGTAAACATAATAACATCAGCTAAAACACAATCTGTTTTTCCTTGTCTCTAATTCAGCGGCCACTCCACTGAACTTTAGACTCAGCTCTGACTCCCTAACCAAATGTATTGAGTCAAGCATGAAAACATTATCTCCCCCCTTTATTGTTTCCATTCTCTGCAAAACTTCTATAACTGCTTCAGCAGTTATAGTCAGCAAAGCAGACTTCCATACCCTATCCTGACAGAACTTCTTCTAGATACTGCATTGCACCCTGGCTTGAATATCTCTTTCTCCTTCATTTTTAAAGCTTTCTTGGTTAGTATTCCAAATCTTTTAGGGCTTATCACTATTTTCTCCCAGAAAACCAACAGCATTTTCTATTATTGCTCACTAACGTTCTTCATTTCATAAATACTCTCTTCTTATTAAAAAGAAAAAGCTCTGCATAGTCACTTCACTTTTTAATCTCAAAATGTGTATCTACCTGTTTAACTTCCTACACACTCACTCACACACACACACACACCCCGTCTTCGAAAACAAGAGTAACTCTACAATTTTCCAGTGTTTGTAAATATGTTCTCCAACCAGAATCTGTGACAAGCATTTAACCATTTCTTACAATGATTTTCTTAAACTCACAAATGCACATTTAGAACAACTCCTGTGTCTGTCCAAATAAAGGAAATAGTAGCCAAAAAAAGGTATTGAGTTGAAATGCACACACACACACACAAAATCTATTAAAAGATACAGAAATTTATGGTAGTGGTGTGCCTTTGGTGAGGAAGGAGGATTTGTTTATCAGGTTTATCTCTTTCCAAGAGAAATCATGCCAGATCTTTGGTGAACTGGATGATTAAGACAAATATTCAGAAAACTCAAAGCCACAAAATAGTCTACATGGGCTTTAATTTCTGATAACTATAAGTAACTTGTTGGTATACTGAATTATCTGTAAATGTAATTGCCTTCTCCTCTACTTTTTATTGATGACTTTAAATTAGGAACGAGAAATCGTATAGCATCTTTCAGTATACAAAGAACATGAACCTACACACAATATTAAAAGTTGTAGTGAAGGTTGGTATTACTATGTCCATTTCACAGTTGAGGAAATAAAGTTCAGAGAAGTAATGCTGATGGAGCTAATATTGTTCAACTGGTAAGTTACTTGAAACTAGTGGCTCTTCCCACAATCTATCACCTAAATGTAGCCACAAGGGCCCAAATATTATTTTTAATTATAAAATAAGTGAAAAGCCAAGAAACTAGTAGTTTGTTTTTTCTAAATATAATTTATATTTGGTTTTATATCAGCCAAAGAAATGCATCTTTAGCTATTAGTTCTTTGGAAAAGCAGTTGTTTGCTTTGCCACTGTCTTCTGAGTAAGAAATGTAACGTGACATCGATAGGTTAAAGATCAAAAAAATAGAAAAACAAAAAAATTTCACAGGTTCGCTCTCATACCTGGCTATGGATTCTTATGCTCTTGAAATAAATTAAGAGAAAGCCTTGAAGTTTCACAGAGAAAAAAATATTTCTCATAATGTTTTAGAGTAGAAGTTAACAAGCCTGCTGGGATCCTTTTAGCCCCTGCAGAGCTAAGTCTTCAACATTATTAAATGTCTGTCGCATCTGAAGTATGCTGCAACATAACTCAATAAACAACAGAAAACATGTGATGCTGAATAGAGGGAGACTTTTCGATTACCCTGCAGAATAATTCAATTTCAGGACAGGTGTTTGCATGTGATGGAACAAGATATGACTGAAGGATAAAACCACCTGTGTGTCCCTCCCTCAATATTTTGAAACTACTAAGGATAATAGCATAAATGCTAGATGAAAATGTTAAGAATGAGCAGAAGCATTGCAGCACAAATGAAGGAATACAATTATGCATGCACAAAATCCTCAAAATTTACACTGATCCCACCAAAGAAAGTACTGTCTTGAAAACAGGTTTTTGTTAAAAAAAAAAAAAAAAATGATATTATCTAGAGTGCTCTACTTCCCCAGCCAAGATCATCTGACGCTCTAATTGGTGACTGAAAAATCACACTTATAAAGGTGAAAGATTTTACCATTATTTTGGGCTCATTTTCGCTTTTAAAAAACTAATCCAAAAATAAGAGGAAGGGCTTCCCTGGTGGCACAGTGGTTGAGAGTCCGCCTGCCGATGCAGGGAAGACCGGTTCATGCCCCGGTCCGGGAAGATCCCACATGCCGCGGAGCGGCTGGGCCCGTGAGCCATGGCCGCTGAGCCTGTGCGTCCAGAGCCTGTGCTCCGCAGTGGGAGAGGACACAACAGTGAGAGGCCCGCGTACCGCAAAAAAATAAAAATATAAAAAAATAAAAAATAAAATAAAATAAAGAGGAAAACTGAAAGAGAAGTAGTCCTTTCTCCAACTTGCATATTTACATGGGCCTTTCAATAAATCTTGAATTTAACCTACTAATTTAAGTAGATATTTTTATATGATGAATGAGCTCATTTTTAATATTTGTAAAATATGAATAAAAATAAATGTAAGAGACTGAAGCATATCCAGGCTTGTGAAACTTATTGGATAGTAGGACACTTTGTTACATTTTTCCAAAGCAAAATTAAAAAGTGAATTGTTTTCTGGTAAAAGTAAACTACATATTCAATCTGACCAATTGAGATTGAACAGTAAGTTCTAAGAGCACCAACTACTTCAGATGAGTTTTTTTTTAAGATACACTTCAACCTGTTCCTGGGGAACACTCCAGTAGTTTTTTGGTTTACGTTTATATCCAGAGGGAATATTCTACCAGTGTCTCCAGGATCACCCTGACATAGTTCTTCAGTCTCCAACCTTGTACTCTGGAACAAATATGGATGAAATGCCCATGTCGTTTTACACGCCTTTCAGTTTTTAGTCTTACAGACTATTTTACTAGATTGTCCTGTATTTGTCAATCTGTAAGTCTGCACTGTGCAAAATTCTTAATTATTCACCCAGGAGAACAGTTGACTAAAACTAACCAAAATATGCAGCAATGCTTCAGTAATCAATTCATTAAAAAGTTTAAAAATCAAGTAACTTTTCTTTCCTTCATCACTAGATATACTTTCCATTCTCACTTAAAATATCCAAATACTTTTATATGATTAAAGTCTAAAGTTTGTTATTGGCTTTTTGATTATTTATTTTTATTTTGTTTAATGATGGCTGAACTTCAAACAAACATTCTTATAGGATAATTTACAAATGCTTTTAACTGCTTTTATTCTACTATTCCTAATTGCCATCCAAAAGATTGGTTAGAATTTGCATGATGTTTGGATGAGAAGGGGTATGATTTTCATTTAGGAATTATTTTAAAATGTGTGGTTCTTTTAAAAACAACTTTGACTAACTTGTAGTAAATCTAGTGATGGAAAGAATCTCACTGGACTTGCATTACACTTTGATGTCTTGGCAACAAATCTACTTTCTGCCTTTAGTCAAAGCTGAACTTTTCTGAGCTTTTTTCCTTAGCATTTATGAAATTCAGACTCTTTTCCCTATGTTATTTCTATATTACATTCTAGTGTTAATCTACTATCATTTGGTTTGAATTTCTTGAAAAGTTTCCTCTTTCCTTTTGATTAAAACAAAAATGTGTATTTTTATACTGGGATGTTTTTGATTCTTGAAACTGAAAACCCATTTTTGAACTATGATATAAAATGACAAACTGTTGTATGTTGCAGTTTAAGATACGAAACATTTGTATTTTACCTGTAGGTTTTTTTTGTCACAAACTTCCAAATCTTATATGACATGTTCAATTGTTGACCGGTTTCGTTATTTAACCATACAGAGTCTGAGTTTGAGTGACACACCTATTTCATGTGTGGTCTACAAATGAAAAGGTGGGGAAGCAGGTGCCACCTTCCTGCAAAAATCGCAGACAATGCTCTGTCCAGAATTTTACAATTGCCATTTGTGTGGTTGAAGCTCTTAGAACTTGTCGTATATAGGAAATGTGTCCCTCCTCCCTTAGAACACTCTTCGAAATCCAGTTACCAAGAGTGGGGTAATATCTGGATGCTTTCCACGAGACCTCTTAGGACCTCAACCTAACTTGCGGAGAATTATTTGGGGCCCGTTCATTCAGCAGATAAATTTTTAAAAGAGAGAAAAGAAAAGAAAGAAGATGAGATTATCCTTTTTCCTGACTTTCCAGTTTCTCAGTCTCTTCACTCTAATGTTCTTCCAACTCCTGCCTCTAGCTCACAGAAAGCCTGGGTGGCAGCGGTGTGTACGCTCAGCAGAGAGCCAAGAGCGGGGGCAGGGAAGTCTCCCGAGGCACTGCTTACTAATGTAATTCCATAAATCAGCTAATGGGAGAGAAACCAGATCTGTGTGGTCTCTAATGCTGTCCCACAGAGATCAATCATGTCACCTGAACAATGTTCAGGGACTACGAGGCTGGGGTTACCCACGGGACAATTTTCTCCCTTGAGTCATATCAGGTTGGGAGATTTAAAAAAAGTTAGATCTTAGTATCAGAAATGTAACTGCTGTGAATAGAAAAACTACAGGATTCCCTTTGTATGAGATTACCTTTGTGTGAGACAAAGGTCTGTCATATAATGTATTATCATACTATGTAATCACATTTCTTAAAATATATGGGAACTTAATATTGATCATTGAGGATACAAGTTTTTAAGATAAGTTTTGTTGCACAGGGGCATACAGAATTTGTAATGACTGCTTTGAATAATCAGTGATCATTTTTTTAGTAGAGTAATTGACTAAATGAATAGTCTTATATGCAACTATACAGTGCACAGTATCATAGGAAAACTAAGTTTGTTTTATGTGCATTGTTATCATATGGAATACTATAAAGGGGTGATTTTATTAATATATTTTTAAGGAATTAAGATGCTCTTAACATGAGGCTAAGCAGGAAAACGTGGAAATAAGTAAAGCAGTTTTAAAAGGAATGCCAGAGGGGAGGCTTTAAAAAATGTGGGCAAGAATCCCAACACATCTATGTGAATCTGTCTTAATTTCAGTTTCCTTACCCTGAGAATCTGATTACGCCTCCAGTATTTGGCATGAGAATAAGTCAAAGGGAAAGAAGAGCACATGGGGCTTGAAGTGATAAATAAGAATAGTAGTGATGACTATGATCCAGATATTAATTGGTGTCCATAATTTAAAGTCAACAAATATTCGCTACTGAACTTACACCTGAAATCTACAGGTGATATCCATAATGAATCCCCAAATCACTATCCTTAGCCAGGGAGTCTACCTGACATCTAAAACATCTCCACAGATGATGATAAGTTACAGAAACCAAATTAGAGAGGGAAGCAGGTCAGCAGGGGTACTTTTCACCATCCCACAACCACTGCTCCAGCTTTGGTTCAGTCATGTAAACCCTGTCACTCTGACATGCATCCAGCTGGTTTCCTACAACGATAACTGTGTGGTTACACATGTGCTTAAGGCAATCATGCTGCCTTTGCCGCTTTAAAATGACCTAGTTAGAATGTTAGCCAATTAAACTTTTTAAAAAAACAAAACTTTTTCTTTCTTTCTGCCAAATTGCATTCCATTAAGAATCTTAGCTTTGAACCAAGAACAATTCTCTGGTAGGAAGGGGTGTATAGCTAGGAGAACATCTTCAGAGAGCTCTACAAAGAGAGAAATGTGTTTCCCCTCCCATCCACACCCCAGTTTCTGAAGATCAACAGAATTTTAAAAGAGAAGAAAAAGTAATACTATGGAATTTTGTGATCAAAAAGCCTAAGAAACTTAAGGATCATGATAAGTTTGTGGGAAAACTATCAAAAGGAAGAAAAAAGGAAACTTATGAAATTTGTTTAGACTAATAAATCAGCATAGAAACTTGTGCAGAAAACCTCTTGGTACTCACATTAAACTCGTTCAGAGAGGTTACTTACTAAATAAATGAGAATTATTCAGTGGTCCTATCTACTACATACCCTAAATTGGGATGAAGGCAGTGCATGAGTCTAGCAAAAGTTGAAGGCCACTTAGCAACACCAAATCTATAATTCTAGATTTTATAATCCTAGATACTATAGTTTGAGAGAAAAAAAAAAAAAAAAAGCTATGTAGTGCTATCAACTGGGCAATAACAGGAGGCTTTAGTATGAACTGAATTTTAACTGCCTATGGGCCTTAGAGACCTAGAGAAGTTATATTAATCCAGAGAAGATCATTCAAAGCTAAAAACTAATTTTTGCCACCTAAGAAAACACATGGACCTACGCCTTTATAATTGCTGTTATCTTTGCGTAAGCAGAGTTGCCAAAGGAAATGTAATAAACCACCCTGGAGTAAAGTCAAACTTTCAACAGAGATGGGTTCTTTTATAAAGAGGAATCAATGCAATATTTTGATGGAATTGATCATAATCAATAATGATATCAATATAAATTGATTTTGAGGGAATTCCAAAGTGCTATTTGCTTTGACTTATATTAATACAACTTAAAAAAAACAAACTGTATCTTACTTGTGTTCAAACATGCAAAGATCTTTAACTCTTTTCCCTTCTCCTTTTAAAGACCAGTCCTTCTTGGAGAAAACTCCTTTAAGCCACGTTCACAATTTTTTAAAAGAATGTGCAGATTTCCCTCTGATGATAACTTGTGAGAACCGCTCTCAGCCTACAATCCAGCCCATTGAATATTCCCTAATGCTACATCCACCACCTATATATGAACACTTAGCCATCTACTCTGTAAATTATATCAAGAGGCTAAATATGATTACCTGTTCATATTTCTTTACTAAATATACCACCAAACCCATTTACCTCTGATTTTCCATTTTTTTCCCCTTTTGTTTTGATCAGGTCACCATATGAAATTTCCACCAAACACATCAATCTTTGTATTTAACATAATTAAAAGCCTAATTTAACAAGTAATTTAGTGATAATCTGTACGTTGTCTGTTTTAAGGGCATATAGGAAAAAGAAACTATTATTGACCAAATAGGGTGTCCAACAAAACAGTGCTTGGTGTATAGAACAATTTTGTGACTACAAAATGGTTAATCTGCTAAATGCAGAACCCCAAATTTATATTTTTTGTAACTGAGTTTTAGGAATCATTTGTTTCTAAGCTATGTAAGACAGTCTTAAATAAAATTACCATCACCTGCTACAAATTGTATCTATTCTAAGTCATCTCTCCTTAAAAACTGCAAATGGTGTTCAGCTTTCTATACTATATCCACTTTCCGGAAAAATACCAAGTATGCAGAAAATAAAATGAGGAAACAAACATTTTGTCATGGTAAGGAGAAAAATTATCCTAGAAGAGGGTAGAAAATCCCCTTTTGAATTAATGTATTTCCGTTTCAATGATTAGTCTGTGTGTGTGTGTGTGTGTGTGTGTGTGTGTGTGTGTGTGTTAATGGGAATGTAGGCTTGTGTGCCACAAACTGTGTCCTCACTTTTACAACTGGGCCACTAATAAGTCTCGCCCAATAAAAGTATATAGAATGTGATGTGTCCCACCCTTTGGGCAGAGATGCTTTTAAAAATAATAAGGGGGGAGGGGTCATTTTGAACCACCAAGGGAAATTTCTGACCATATTGAATGTGAAACTTCTGATTTTTCAAACCAATTACATTAGTTTTCCTCCCGGAGCTAAAAAGGAGGGGCGCCCTCCCCATATGGAGGGCGGTTCCAGGCGAAGTGCAGCTGGGGAGGGTGGCGGAGAGGCCATGACCTCCGCAAACCACCTACAACTGTATCTTACAACCTGAATGAAGCTTCAGGAAAGGGGTACTGCATCTTGAAGCCAGACACGAAGCCCTGAAGGGGAGAGGACAGGGGAGGGAGGAGGGAGGGGGGGAGACTGGGAAACAAGAAATCATCTCCTCTGACCTCTAGCGAAGTGCCAGGTTTTTTCTTTAGCTCTTCACATTTTCTAAATTTGCAGATCTGGTGTCCCGTTTTGCGGTTCCTGCAACTGCTGCAGACGCCACAGTTGATGAGCCTCTTGCAGGGCACGCAGACCCCACACCTTTTCCTCTTCTTCTTGGCCGGGTTGGCTCCGCCAGCTCCCCCCGAGGAGGACGAAGAGGAGGAGGAATGATTCTGCGGGCAGTCTGCCAGATTGGCAATTTGAAACGCACTGTCTGTGACGGCTGCTGAGGCTGCTGCGGGGGAGTGAAGGGCTGTCATGACGATGACCCCTGGAGGTAATGAGATGCCCCCTAAAGCCGGGATAGCGGAAAAAGTCCCCACGCGCTCGGGGAGATTCATTATCTCTGCTTCAGCAGCGCCGCATTTGAGCTTGTTCATGCATTCCCCCGCCAAAGGTCTGCAGTGTTCGGGGGATAAGGTGGAGAGGAAATTAGTATTTGCCATTTGCAACGACGGCTCTGGCGGGCAGCCAGCTTTCCCCAGCCTCTGGGAGTCGTTTCGGTGGTGCATGCTGGTCCTGCTGCCGCCGCCGCCGCCGCCGCCGCCGCCGCCGCCGCCGCCGCCGCCACCGCCACCACCGCCGCCGCCGCCACCGCCGGTGGGGAGGATCGCCGAGGAGGCGGCGGAGGAGGAGGCGGCGGCGGAGGAGGATTTCCTGCTGCCCCCGCCGCCCCCGCCGCCGCCCCCGCCGCCGCCGCCTCCGCCTCCGCCGCCCCCGCCACTGCCCCAGAGCATGGCGGTGGCGGCGGCGGCGGTGGCCGCGTTGTCGCAGTTCCAGGGGGACATGCCGATGCGCGCGGCGGCCGCGGCGGCGGCGGCGCTGCTGGGGAAGATGGGGGTGGTGATGCGCGCGATCTTGGCCGCCTGCGGGAAGGCGCCCCCGTTGGTCTTGTAGAAGGAGGTGGCAAAGGAGCGGTAGCGCTCCATCTCCGAGTTGTAATCCACAAGGCTGTTCAGGGCCCCCTCGGGCAGGTGGCTTTCCTTGGGCAAGCCCGTGGCCTCCGGGCTCGGCCCGGGCTCCACGCAGACATTGGTGTTCATGGTACAGGGGGGGAAGAAGGGGTGCAGGGTGGAAGTGGGGACCGTCTGGTCCGACACCTGGGTGGGAAAGGGGGGAAGGTGGGGGGGAGGGAAGGGGGTGATGGTGGTGCCGGGGTGGGGGCCGAGGCGGGAGGGGAAAGTGGGTCCGGGTGGGGAGAGCAAGGTGAGGACTGCTTTATTCCTCTCTGGGGCGCATTTCCACAGACGGTGAATTCCCAGGCAGCGTCTTCCTTTGCATTATCCTCCAACTGTTACAACTAAAATAAAGAAAGTCATTCCAACAAGCAGCACGAGGAAAAAGATGGACAAATAAATAAACAGCCTCCCTCACCACCCCACCGCAGACGCTGAAAGCTCCCACATTCTTCGTCAGGTCGTTTGCATAACAATCATCAAGACGTGACCCCCCCCCCATTCCCATCCTTCCCCCACGCTCCCAGGCCCGCTCTCTCCCTCCCCACAGCACACCACGGCTCCTCCCCCCTATTCTTATAACCCTCCTGAGAAAATGTATTAATAGCCAGGATACCCAGGGAAAGAGGAAAGACAGGGGTGACAAATGCCGAGGGAAAAGGGCAATTGGAGTGCTTAAAGACATGCAAATCAGGGGTGGGAGGGCGATACTACCTATAAGCAGAGGGCATTTAAACATTTTGAAATGTATGAACAAGTGCTGCCTGGGCATGCAAATGCTCTAAAGTAGAAAACTGCTATGGCCCTATGAGGAAAATGAACAGGAAATTAGCAAATGAAGTACTGAGAAAGTCTGCAATACATCCGAGTATAAACTGTAAGCAAACACAATACAACTGAGAGCTAAGAGACTGCCCACATACAATCTGAACTAAAGAGGCAGGGAGAAAAGAACTACCAGCTGCCACAGTGTCCTTGTGTGTCTGCGGTCATTAGTTTGAATCCCAGCACAGCTGGCTCTGTTAGGGTCTTAATTCAATGGACCAAGGACGGGTCTCAATTGTACAAGCCATTTGGTGGTGGGGCTTGGAGGGGGTAAGAGGGTGGTGTTCTACTTGTTTAAAAGAAAGAAAAGAAAGATGGACTAGATTAAAAATTTTTTTTAATAATACAGAAAAATGTCAAAGGTTTTAAACCAAGTGCCTGCAGTCTCTGTAAGAATATTCCCAATAATTCCTAATGGAGACTCCAGTCTATTCCCAAGACAAGAAGAAAGCATGGACTTTTTGAGGATCTCTCACAGTCACTGATTTTTTTACATTGAGTAAAAGTAGGGGGGAATCATTTAAGGTGTTCCATGAAGAAATAATCATTAAAATGATTTTTTTTTCTTTTGCTCTGTTTTACAGGAAAGTTTAATGTTAACTGGGTATTTGCATTCATCTCTTTGCTTACAGGCCATTATTATGCTTAGGAAGAGGTATTTTAGTTGTTTATCACAGAGGGAGAGGTACATCACAGCCTTTTGAGAAGTAAAGCAAAAACATAAAGTGTATATTAACCTAAAAAAACAGTTTCTTTGTTTCCAGATTTTTTGGGGGGGGCAGAATATCTTTTTGTGACATCTTCTGAAGCCCACATATTGGTCTAGAATGTGGAGTTCAGGGAATTTTAAATGGGGGCCCAGTAGTCTGTCTCAAATATTCAGTTCAAAATGGATATCAATTATAGCAATTATGCTTATAATTAGATTAATGAACCATTTATGCCCAAACTCCAAGTGCAAAAACTTCAAGACCTGATGATGAGGTGCCCTAAAAAGAGGGGTTTATGTAAACAAATCCCTATTAAGCAAAGTAAATCAAGATAAGGAACCTCACCCCAGGCTGGATTAGAAGCTAGCAGGCATCTTTCAATCACAGCAAGTCCCTAATCATTCAGGAACCACCTCTGTGGTTTCGCATTAGGGAAAACTGCTCCCTTCAGAGGTCTGAAGGCAATACAAAGGGTGCCCCCAAAATGCTCCTGGCTAAATATTCTTGATGCTGGGAAGGGGGTGGGGGAAGACACAGCAAGAATATGCATATAGCTTCAGTTTCTGCGAATCACATTGTAACTGCAAGACCATAATAACTACTACTCAGTAAAAACTAGTTATGCCAACCATGCATTAGATACCAGCACACTGAGTGGAGGGAAAAATGTCAACATTTTAGTCTTTTGACCTTGTTCCAAATAAAGAAATAATTTAATGTCCCTTTTTCCAAGTATCAGAGTGGTGTCTCCAAAAAGAAGCTTTCCTTATTACCATCACCTCCCCCTTCCCTCCTCAAGGTTTAATGCCACCAGAAACTGTAGAAAATGATTGTGCCCAGCATCCAGGTGATTATTGTTTAATCAATGCATCTTGGAGCATGAAAAAGGTACTAAACCACAGCTATTGTTTGGATTTTCTTTAAAAAACGAAATAAAACACACACAAATAACTATAGTCCTATTCCAAAGCTAAATTAGACATCCATACTTCATGATCCTGTTTTGCCCTTAAACAATGTGACTGTACATGCCTAATATTGTATGTCTGGTCTACCAGAGACATAGAGATCAAAGGTCATATTTAACATTCAGGAGGAGGGGCGGGTGCAGATTAATTAATAAATTAATACAGCGACGCCTTTTATCGCTGGAGTCCAGCATTAATAATCTACTTTTACAATCCCAACGGACAGCAAACATTTAAGAGCAAAAAGCCAGAGAAAGAGAAAGAACAATCACTTACCAGTCTCTTTTTATTTGGGGAGCCTTAGAATTTGCAGACGCTGCCAGTCTGCCTTTAATTAGTTGCACATCACCCCCTAACACAAAGAAACACAAATCCAGATGTGTCTTGGCAGCTCCCAATTACAACTTTAATACTTGTAAACAAACTGTTGGGGACGGGGGAATAAATAAATATGCGGATCAAAAAAAAATACCTGTAAATGGCTTTTTTTTTTCTTGTTGCAGAGAGAAGGAGGAGGAGATGGTGTTAGTGGTGGGGGTGGAAGGAGGAGGAGGTGGGGGGAGAGGAAAGAGCCGAGTGTGAGTGTATGTGTGAGAGCGCGGGGCTGTTCTCGGTGGTCTCTCCTCTCCCAGCGCGTTGCTCTCCGTCCGTCTCCAGTCGCTGTGTGCGAGGGTGGGAGGGAGTCGGGGAGTCTCTCCTCTCTCTCTCTCTCCCCCTCTCCTCTCCTCTCTCTCTCTCGGTCTCTTCTCTCTCCCTCTGCCCCCCTTCTCTCTCTCTCTCTCTCTCTCTCTCTCTCTCTGTTTGTGTGTGTGCGTGTGTGCGGCTGCGGGGGGAGGGGAGGGAGAGACAGAAAGGCGAGGGAGGAGGTGGGAGGCTGGGGGCGGGGGCGGGGGCGGGGGGGTGATCGGCGCCGAGGTGAGGAGGACGCAGCGACGCGGACACCTACTGATGATTGGCTGCAAATTACACGGGGAACAAGAGGCGCACGCGGGCCGGCGCTCCCCTTCACAAATCCTCTCCTCGCCGGAGGAGCCACGTTTCCCGGCTCGCCTGCCGATCGCCCTCCCTCCTGGCGCCCCGCTCTCCGGCTCAGCCGCCCAGCCCAGCACAGAGGGCTGTTGATTATTTTCTTTTGCTCTCGGAGATAATTGTTTGGAAGGGATGGAAAGAGGGCGTTTCCGCCTCTCTCTCTCTCTCTCTCTCTCTCTCTCTCTCTGCTCTCTCTACGTGTGGGGTGTGTGTGTGTGTGTGTGTGTGCGGGTGCGGGTGTGTGTGTAAATAAACTTGTCTGGGTTTTTTGGCTGGGTTGAGAAGAGCAGTACAAGAAACAGAAAAGGTCGTGTTTGTTTGAAGAATACTCTTATTTCACACCCTACCGCATGGCTTTTAAATAATACTCCTGATGTACCCAGGAAGACTTTTAAAAATTATGATCATTTAGATCTTTAAAGTAAGGGAAAACGGATTGGTGTTCTGCTTGTCCGGATCTTTTAAATATTATTATGCCAGAATGCAAAAAAAAATTGGTGATGTGTGTAGCCTGACCGATCTCAAAATCAATCTCAATCTCTCTCCTCTCTCTCCTCCACCCGCTTCCCCAACCCCATTCTTTTACTATTCCATCTGGTAGTTCCAGTGATTAAATATGATTTTTAACTTACTACCCTATTTTTAATTACAAACTTACTTAAACAAAAACTACTTTTATAGCTACATTAATCTATTTTATACTAGTATGACTTCTTGACACTTGGGAAAAATAGTTTCATAATTGAAAGATAAATCTTTTTACCACAGGTCAAAAATAAATAAAACTCACTCATAAATGCAGCTATGAATTAATTTCTTCACTGCTGCCTTAAAGAAAATGAGATATTCCTGGCTACATGCTATCCTACTATTGAAATGAAGTGTGCTCATAGTTATCTGAAATATTTAAAAATATGAATCTTTTGGATAATTTTAAAGAAAAAAACAGCGATTCATAATAAGCTACAGAAGTAGGAAGGAAAAAAATTCAGATTGTTTAAATTGGTCTTATAAAGCAAAGTAAAAGTTCTGTATTAAAATTAAAACTGTACTCTAGAATAATACAATAATATAGTTTCAGAGAGGGAAGAAAAGTATAATAATGAGTTGTTTCTTTTATAATAACAACATGCTGAAAAGACATTTTGAATCATTTTGTTTTTGAATTTCAAAAGACCGACCTTGACCATATCAAGATTCTGCCAACTCTGGAGGACTGATTATTGATAAGATGTTAGGAACCGTGGTGTGCATAAATGCAGGTGCTGTACCAAGAGTGGGCAACTATTGAAATAGGGGGCAAATTGTTTTGTGACTCATTGATTAAGATGCATGTTTTGTAATTAAAAAAAATAGAATAAGTTGGTTATAAAATCAATCAAATCAGTTATTTGGCATTTATAGCCAAAAAACTGGGTGGTTAATAATTACTTAAGTTCATTGGTAAGATATGTTTATACTTTTGTCAATGCTTTGTGAAAGCAAAGAAAGGAATTTTCTATTGGATTTTTTTTTTTTTTTGAGCTGAACGTCATAAGAAATTTATCAGCAAAATGTAGGCACCTTTTAATGAGCGCCTACACTCATTATACTGGAAAGATGGTAGATTCTTAAACATCTTTGCAAAATATTTGAAGTAGTCCAATGTTAGAGGTTTTGAATTTGTAAATAAACAATTTTTAAAATCAAATAAAAATATCATGATTTCTTATGCCAAACTTGCTTTTCTTTTCAGAATGCTTCAAGCTCACTTTCAAGATGAAACTTTAAACAAATGAGAGAAAATAAGCTCTAAATTCCAAAGAATTTTATTTTCCAGTTGATAAAGGGAAAACTCAGAACACTCAGTCTTAATGATTAATAAGAGCAACTATTAATGACCCATCTGTGTCAGATACTGTAGTAAGTAATTTGCAGGTAGTTTATTTTGTCCTTGAAATAACCCTATGAAGTAGTTAGTATTATTTCCACTGGAAATAATAGGTCCATAGATATCAGATAACTTAGATGGGTCAAAAAGTTAGTATGTAATAGGGCTGAAGTTTGTACCCAATCCAGCATCTCCAAAACTTTATGCTTATAACCTCTACTCTAGTCTTACTATCAACAATTAATTAATCAATAACCCTCTCTGCATACTAGAACCTTAGCTTTAATTATGATCATAAGCCCCTCATTTATATGACATACAGAATATATTTTAGACAATATACTGCATACCTCGGATATAACGTCCATTGCCTTTCTGCTAGGGAGTTGATTACATCCTTAGCCAAATGTGATAAAGGGAAACATCTCTCTTCTGGTCTGGGATACCTCATATCCTTTATTTTTTTATATATACTAGTTTTACCACTTGCATATCTACCATGTCTCACATTACTCCACGTTCTCCATTGTGTCCTCCAGAATGATGTGTCAGGTTTTTTAGGTAAATCGTTGAGGACACTTAGTCCTGTATTAACTCTACTTCGGAATTCATAGTTCTACAAAGTACTAAAACTTAAGGTTCATTCTCTTTGCAAAATGCCTGCTACAGCTTCCAATTCCCTGGAAATGGTTTGTGCTTTACTCTGTATATTTTGTGACCTGAAGTAGGAGCACAGGGGCTTCATTGATACCTTCATGGAAAAGATCAACTTGAGTATCACTTGAAGAAGTGTCCCCACTCTGCAGAAATTTTGTGTTGTGCTGTGAAATATCTCTAAAGCATGGCTGCTTTCATCATGATCATGATCAATATTGTCATCATTATCCAGAATCTCTAAAAAGGTAGTTTATCTGTTGTAACAGATAGACTTCAAAATGTGTCAGTGAAAAAAATAGAAGTATATTTGCTGTTCATGTCACAGTCCAGGGTGGGAATTTCAGATCAGAGGATGGCTGTCCTCTATGAGTCATTCATGGATCCACGGATTCATTTTGGGACCTTGCCATCCCTGAGGGACTGCTCATCAACTACATCAAATGACCAGAAGGGCATGAATGGGGCATGATCCCTTCTTAAAGACTTGGTCTCAAGGTGACCCACAGCACCACGGCTCACTGACAATTGTCAAGAACCAGTCACATGCCATGACTAGCTGCAAAGATGGCGGGGCAGTTACTTCCTAGATGCAAACTCTACTACTGTGGAGTAGTAGAGAGTTTTGGTGGACAGCTGGCATTTTCCCCCAAGAGTAACACTGGAAGGAGAATAACCTGCTGGAGAGGTTAAGTTGGCCCACACAGCCATGAATCGACTGTCAGCGTCCTCTTCCCTTGAGAACACTTTTGCTGATTACCACCCTTAGAGATTACCACTAAAAGCAGTCTTAATGACTTTGGGGAAAGTTTGGCAACTCTGAACAAACTATGTTTCCTTAAATACCTGTAGGACAGCCAAGCTATGGATAAAATAGTCAAACAAGAATTTACTAAAGAATAAAGAAAGCAGAAGTAACACAAGCAGAGGAAATACCGTAAATCTAAAATAAACTGACTTAGAGATAAATCTTAGGCATTAGCAGCTTGTCTGCTGGTGTTTTCAAAACCCAGAGGTAAGCTTTAATCCCTCCACCAATAATGTGTACCCTGTTAGTCATAAAAACTACTCACTGTCCAGGTTAGGAAAGGTGTGTGAAGCTCTCTCACCTAACATCCTAGAATCCAGCTTCCCAATTCCTGTTCACAGTATCTGAGGACTGCCTCTTTCCATAGTAATTCATGCTGTAGATAACAATACAATAACTACCTGGAGGAATATGCCAGTAAGACAAATGCAGAATAATGTCTTCAATTCTTCGCTAACTATGGCTATCTGGGATTTTTTATTTGTCTTCTTTACCAGAACTGGAGATCCTTGATATCAGGGATTGTATCTTATTCAGCTTCGTGTCCCACCTCATACATTGCCTGACACATGGAAGGTTCTAACATTCTGTGCCATGCTCATTGAAGAAAGTAGCATACACAAAATGTAGAAGTAAGTTCCCCATTGTCCCTAGGATAAAAATGGAAAATTCGTAAAATGTCATTCAAAGCTCTTCTCCAATTGGCCCCATGTTTTGAATCTCGTCTCCTATTACACCTGGCAAGAACTCTCTACTCCAGCAGATCCACTTTATTGAGAAAATGTCCATCACCTTACCATCACCAGATAAAAAAAAAGTAATTAATAAAGAACCATAAGCTAAGATGAAAGTATTATTATTTACATAAAAGAGACTTTTTGCTTATAATGAATTATTCTTTTATAATGTAATAATATTTTTAAATCCCTTAAGTGAACATTTTAGGGAAATTTTCAGACATTTTCTTAGTGACTCAAAGTGAAATTTGATTAAGTTAGTCCTTAAAATCAATATTCTTCACACCCGTTATTTTCTTTCACTTTTAATTAAATATCGATACATCATTATCACAGTGTTGACCTTCATATTCGAAGCTGGTACTCTTAACCTGCCAACAGCAGGTCATGTACTTTGAGCTGTTTTCTAGCAACAACAAATTTGTCTTAAGCTAGTACACTCTCTTGCCTTGACTTTCTAATGACTAGCAGGATGCGTTTATGGAATGGCTGACCACTCTTAGGGATAAAATCTGTAACTGTTGAGGATAATGAAAATAATAGGTTCACAGGGTTAAACCCATTACCTTGGCCTCATTAGCACCATATTCAAATCAACTACGCTAATCAAGTACATACATTCATCTGTTTTTACATACAATTTGGACACTAGACCGCTATTTACCAAACGCTAACCTGAGCATTAATTTTTAGAATTGTTCTTTGGAAGATCTAATTTGGTCTAGGCCATTTCTTATTTCTTCACGGCACTCCTTCTTATTATACAAATTCTCGTTTCTATAAAATTACATCTTTAATACTCCATGGCAGTATAATAGGAGTTGTCCCCAAATGCGGAAATCCATACAAATGAAATAACAATAGGCTAGAAATGAAAAGCCTCCAGAAGAACACTTCTATAGGCTCCCTAATTTGGCTTGATTTTGATAAGATATGGGCTTCCTTGTATTTTACCATAAATATTCGGTATATTTTGTTCATTGGATTATTAGGAAACCCAAGCAATAACATTCCAGATTTTTTTCAAAGTATTTACTCATGAAGGAAATAATGCGCCAATTTTGGTCAAAACAAAACAAAACAAAACAAAACCACCAAGTCACGGTGAGTAGCTTCCAGACACTCACAGATATAAACACAAATTTGCAGTTTGAGCCCCAAGTTCCTTTCGGTCTCTCTTTCCTCTGCCTGACAGTATCAAGGCACCCTTCATTGACCTTTCTCACAGGAAAATTTGCCTTAGGCATATAATCACCTGTATGCTTTCTTTAAAGTATATCTCTTAAGATAGATCAATAATGATAAAGTAATACGAAGCTTGGGAATCTTATGAAATTGACAATTAAGAGCTGACCAGAAAACACTTCCTATAGCTCTGTCAACATGCATTCAGTGTCACAGCATCCCTGTTTCCAAGAGAGCAGTCCAGAATGTGGCAGCATCATTCCTTGTGCTTTCAGCCATTCTCCCTGCACACAAGTTGTATCTGACAGGATTTACAGAACACTGGAAAGCGAGTGACAAGAGTCTCCCCTCTCAATCCCTCTCCTTATTTTCAGTCAAAACTTCAAACCCAGTAACTCAAGTAACTAATGTTCTCCTTAGCTCAAAGGTGGAAACTGAATCTATATGCAGAAGCTGGACATTTTATAAATAGGCTACTGAATCTTCAAATTACCGGATAGGACTTGCCCAATTATTCAAAACAAACAAACAAAAAAACTCAAAGAATTTTAATAATAAAGTTATTTCTAAAATTTACTTTTTAGAGACATAAAATTTGGCTTATAAAAGTCATACTTTTTAAGCTCTGTCAAACAACTCTGAAATTAAATTTATCATAAACTATTTTCTATTAAATAATGTTAATTGAAATTTTTTGATTTGCCATTTTAAATACAAGAAAGATTTTTCATAAAATGTTTGTGATTTTTATTATTTTCTCCTGTGCTTAGATTTTGATTTCCAAAGTAACCAGGATGCCCCTATTTGCAAGAGCACAGTTTTCTAATATTACTCCCAAGATTTCAAATCAAAGCCAATTTTTTATGCTTGATTTTTAAAAATGTAGGTTACCATTGTTTGGTTTATCTTCAATTAACCGTTCTCAGTATAAAGGATTATTATCTTTCTCTATTGGGAGGAAAAATTCAGGATAATATCCCTCAGTAGTTAACGTTCAATCCAGGAAGGTTTTTTTTTTTTTTTTAAATTTTCCCCAGTGCTGACCTTTGTTATGCTGTAGTTATAGCAACAAGAAGAGTTCCTTCTGTCTGTCTGTTGTGTTCTCTTTTCAAACTAATGACAGTCTTTTCTAAACTGTTGTATAGTATAAAGAAAGCTTTACATGCACTGATTTCTTGATTTCTTGATGCATTTAGCTAAACCAGCAATTTAAATGGAAATATTTTAAATAAATGTAATTAATTGGAATTTGCATATTATAAATGTTTAGAACTATGGATTGTTCGTTTAGCTATATTTCCGTATTGTCTTTAAGCTTCCCTAATCAACTTGCAGTTTAACTTCTCAGTGATCAAGTTTATTTATCCTATCATTATATCTTCTTAATTTAAACATGGAGAGAGAGAGAGATTGAAAGAGCTAGAAAGCTCTCTCCAGAGGAGTAATACATTGTAAGAACATGTAGTTTGTCTGCCAAACTAGGCCACACAATCTTGGCTATGACCTTGGGCACTCTAAATCTCATTGTACGGATCCAGAATATCAGTTTAATTATAGTCATTACCTATCTCAAGGGTTTGTGAGGTTTAATTAATGTTAGCAAAGTGCTGGAGCTATTTAGTAGCATAGTACTATAAAAGGCAAACTACCTGAAAATCACAACTTCCTCCTCCCTACATAGTACTTAATTTTATACACTCTTTTTCTTTCTTCTTCAGTTAATATCACATTTATTACCTTTACCCCTGCCCTCCATATCTATATCTATGGTCTCTCCTACTTGAGACTTACCTTGGATGACAAATGGCCTCTGCCCCACATCCCTCACTTGCACCATCACCTCCAGGAGCTCAAACATTCCTGAGCCCAACAGGATCAGGATAAACATGGTATCTGAGTAAGCAGCTATGGCTATGCACTTCCTTTAAGCCCGAGTCACAAGCGTCCAGTCCACAATTTAAATTTGGGCCTCACACTCCTTTCGCTTGTGTCCATGGTGTTAAATAAAGTGCATTAGACTTCCAGCCTCTTTCAAAAATTGGGAGATGTGAAAACACTGTGTCTACATTCCCTCCTGAAAACAGTAGCTGGAGCCATGATTAGATGGGGTCTCTAGCTTGCCCGTTCTCAGCGCTCCCTATTATCTAACACTTGTCCACCTAAACACTGGAATTTGCAACCCAGGGCCTCTGAGTACATTTGTGCTGGCTGTTCACCACACAACAATGCCTGGCCAAATGGACAAGAAGGGGCTGGAATCCAGCCTATTGCTCTGCTTGCCAAGCCATGTTCTGGTGGGTCTCATTTGCATAAAGGCATTCTAGGGACCAGAAATGGCCTGGTCGGTATCCCAGCTATAAGTCAATTAAATAGAGCAGTGAATGTCACAGCTACCTTAATTAGTATTGAAAAACTGGCATCCAATTTTTGAAATTGTATCCTACAACACTATATCTAGACTGAGCTTAAAAGTCATATTCAAGTTTATCCTTACCCACTTTTTGTCGTGGACCCTTTTTCACCTAAAACACATTCCAGTATGAACTATTTTACAAATAGGATGAACATAATATGAAAATTTTAATTGTTTTAACTCATTGCAGCTGAAACGGAGCTGTATTTAATTGAAAATTAAAATGACTAAAACAGTAATGTATATTGGATAGTCATAATAATGTTATATTTCTTTGTCTGGGAAAAACCACTCTTTAAAAGAGGAGGCCACTGTTCACACCCTAGTCTCTTGCTAACTGCTAACATTTTATAATGGTAGCACTGCTTAAAAGAGCAGTTGTTTTTACCTATTTGTAACTTGGCTCTTTTAGAATGCATGATGATTTGATAGCATTTCCTTTTGAGTGTTTCTGTTTTGAAAACGATTCTATTACTTTAATTTCGGCTACCTTATATTAGTGAAAAAGAAACAATTCTGTTACCCAATGGCAGCACTAATTGATTTACACTTCTTTCCTTACCAAATTTCAAGCGTCCAAAATTTGAACATTGTCCATTGAAAGCTAATCCCTAGCTATGTTACTGCCACTAATGTACTTCCAAAAGAAATCCAGGTATCTGTATCTTATCGTTATACAAAACATAATATAAATTTATTCTTTAACCATAGCGAGAAGGAAAGTTGTCTGATTTCTACTGACTACAAGTAAGATAAAATGACTCAAACTGGCTTAAATGAAGAGGTCCCAGGTAGGGCAGGCTCCAGGCAGGAACAATCTGAAGCTTCAATGTGTCATGGGTGGTACAGGTTCTTCCCACTCTTTTGCTCTGTCATCCCCATCATCTTGGCTCTTCCCTCAGGCAAGCTTCCCTCACAGGTACTGTTGCAGCAGTTCCAGCCAACACATGCAGGCACAAAAAGCATTCAAGGAAAGAAAGTGACTATCGTTTTTTGTGTCTATATCTCTAGAGATACAATTTCCTAGAAGCACTAAGGTTGGCTTCAACGAAGATCTCATTAGCCAAAATTAGGTCACATGCCCACACCTAAACCAACCACTCTCAAAGAGAATGAGATTGACTTAGTTTCATAAGTATGTACTATCCCTGGAGCTAGAGATGAGATCATCTTAAAGCACATGCCAGTGTGCAGGATAGGAAATACCTGAACATAATGGTGGTTCAGTTAAGAGAGAGGAAGAAGCAGATAGGGGGATTAGATGGATGTTTGTGAGACAAGTATCAGTGTCTATTGTTGCCTTATTCAACTCCATCTTCTCATTTCTGCTCTCTGAGAAAAGTTAACCAGCTCTAAATCTCATGACTCATGCCAAATTACACATGACAAGAGGGAGTCAGTTTATGGACACCAGCTCTTTATCATGAATGAATTAGTGAATTATAATTTCAACCATGAATGTCTGTAAGTAGAGCTTGTTTTTAGCAACATGACTTTCTGGGCAAAGTTTTGATATATCAACATACCCTTATAGAATCCTTCAGGTTCTTCTCAAAATTGTATATTATGCTACACAAATCAGGTAACATCTGACCTTAAGATATAAGAGATGGGGCTAAAAACTCTGGATAAGAGGAGGAAACAAAAAGAATGAGGAAGTTAAAATAAATTAAATTAAGAGGAATGGTAAAAATTTGGTAGTATGACACATCTATTTCCATAATTAAGTCCATCATGAATAATTTCTTCTTATAACTTCTGCTGGCCCTTAAAACTGTTACTTTAATATATTTGCAAGGTATCAGAAGCAAAGTACATAGCCAGTCTTTAAAATTTCAAGTTGATCCCCAAACTGACTCAAATTTGCAGAAATCTGGCATAATTTAAAAGTAAATAAATAGAAGCAACACTTAGCAGAAGGTTCCTAACATAAACAAAGCTGTGCACGTTTTGTTTATTTATGGATCCATGCAAAAGTGCCATATTCATTTAAAAATATCCAGCACAAGAGTGATTGATTTAAAAAATTGAATAGAATTAAGGAGCATTCCTTAAACCTAAAAGTTTGGTAAAAAGAACAATTCTTTTATTGTAATATTATGCTTGGGAAAACATTTTTCTCCTTTATGTATATTCAGATTTTTTTTTTTTTGAGGTTGACTGTGAGAAAAGTAGACATCATTTCTGAAAAGTGCACTTGAATCGGGATGTAGCAAACCTCACCCTTCATATAACTCCTGTATGTTGTTCAAGGTTAAGTGTTGAGATACAAGTGTGAAATCTCCTGTATTAGTCTTTTTCATTCAATGAATTTTTACAGCACTCCCAAAAGACAAAGCAGTTTAAAATCCCTGTCTTTGTGGAACTCACATTCTACTGACATCTCCTTATTTAGCTGATGGCCATTCACTCTTCCTTGCCAGCCTCGATTATTCCCTGTCATATTTTAATTGAATAAACATTTCTTTAACACCAGTTATATGCACAGCACAGTATAAAGTACTGAGGGAATGAGAAACTGCCCTGGAGAAACTAATAATCTAATAGAGAGTACTCAGACTGGGAGAAAACACACACACACACACACACAAACACACACACACACACACACGCAGATTTAATGACAATTATCTCACTTCTTTTTAACAAGAAGAATTTAAATGAATAGGTAAAGTGTAACAAAAAGCAGACTCTGAAAACATCTATATTGCAAGTGTAAGTAGAGTGTCATGATAGCAAACAGGAAGTATTGGGCAATTTGGAAAGTTGAGATGCTCCTCCGAAAGACCTCACAAAAGAAGTCTTCTCTGAACTGGATTGACTGACAAATGGAGAAGAGGGGAAAGAATATTGGGGGTAAAGGAAATAGTGTAAGAAAAACTGAAGGAACACAAGTGTATAGCAGAACCCACAATTTGTGTGTTGATAAATGTGACAGTTAAGGGACCCCTAAGAAGAGAAAAAGTGATGGAAAATGAGACCCAGGAAGAACGGAGTCAAATTTGCATATAACCTTCAACATTAAGCTAAGGAAAAAAGACTTGCTTAGTAGTAAATAGAGGCCATTAAATGTTTTGAGTACTGGATGTTTACTATCAGTTTTTGGTTTTTGAAAAAGTCGCTCTGATTTACATTGGAGAGGATGATTTGGCGGAAGGAGAGACATTTTGTCCCTTGAGGGCATTTAAGATTCAGATCCCTGCCACAGAATAAAATAGGAAGGAGAACAAGTAGAAAATTTTAGGAATGCCGACAGTTTATTTAAAGGACAGATGAGGTTCAGAAGACAAGGAAGGTGACTCAAGAAAGAGTCATCACGGGCTTCCCTGGTGGCGCAGTGGTTGAGAGTCCGCCTGCCGATGCAGGGAACGCGGGTTCGTGCCCCGGTCCGGGAAGATCCCACATGCTGCGGAGCGGCTGGGCCCGTGAGCCATGGCCGCTGAGCCTGCGCGTCCGGAGCCTGTGCTCCGCAACGGGAGAGGCCACAACAGTGAGAGGCCCGCGTACCGCAAAAAAAAAAAAAAAAGGAGATAGCGATAGAAATTCCCACAAAAGGAAAGGTATTCTTAAATTGCCGAGTGGTCCAAAGAAATACTGATGCTGAGAGATCCAGAAAGGCCTGAAAGAAGCTGCCAGGGGCAATCCTAGGGTTGTATTCAGAGTAGTTTTATTTTCACCACTAATTGGTTTGGGAAGAGATGGCCGACTTCCACTACTATTACTGCTCTGAGTACAACCCCACAATTGGCTTCTGCTCATTCATGTGCCAAAACTATGGTTATTTTATAATTTATTTTATGGGAATTTATTATTTATTTTAGGTGGGGAAATGGAAACTTAGAGGTGCCTGCTATGTATTTGAGCTTGCCCCCTAGAGAAGCCAACAAATTTGGCAGTAAGGACTTTTGGCCATAAAGAAAAAAGTCAAAGACTTTATGGTTATGTGGATAACTATGCAGTTAGATCATCCCTTGATTGAAGTCCCCACACCTCCATTAAGGTGATGAAGAGAGGTCCATAGATTCTAAACTTTGCGTATTTCCAAACACTCACCTCCTCATCAGGACTCATCTATTTATTCACTTTATCACTACTTTTGTCAGTCACAACCTAGATTCCCAGAACAGTTCATTTTCCGCATTCTCATCTCTATACAGCTCTCTACCTTTCAGTAGCCAGCTCCCTGAATTCTGAAACTGATTGTCATTAGCAACCCCCCCATTGTCCTCAACAACTTCTCTGCAAGTTCCCTTTATCTTCTTGTTCTTGCTGAAATGTGGTTCCTTCAGAGGCCCTGCATGCCCTGTATCTCAAATGGTGAAGGTAAGGAAGGTTCATCCTTGCTCTTCATTGCCACTTACATACTATTCTATGCTCCCCAACACCTGCCTTTCCTGCTCTAACATAAATGTCATCACGCTACACCATCTACTTCTGTTTTTTGTTTCATTCATCTCAAGGACTTTGGAGTTCTCCTCAATCTTTGAAATTTAGCTTTAGCTCCCAGCTCACTTCACCACAACTCTTTCCTTGAGTCTGAGTCATTTCAGTATTTAGGTATGAAATTCTTCCAGTAGTCTTGCCTCCTTGACCATCTCCCTCCAATGATAGTTTCTTCCACCTTGACTCAGTCACTAAACTCTATGTTCACACTCTAGACCCACTGTATACTCATCACATCCTGTCTTTCCCGATCACTTTCTCAAATCCTCGGCTCTCAAATATCATTCAACGCAACCCCTCCCACCAGACCTATAATCCACCGATCCTACCACCCCTCACCCGTCATGCTTTTGCTTCCCTATATGCTCGCCTTAGTCAAGTATTACAAACATTCTCTTTCAAACATTCTCAGTTTTACATGATCAATTATTTTGAACACCATCTTTCATAGATCTCAATTCACTTGGCTTTCTCTTGGCTAAACTTGCTAAGCAAAACCCTCACTCTGGTTAAAAACAGCTCTATATCTCCTTCATTCCTGTACCCAAATTGCTAAATGTGGCTGGAAAAAAAAGTTTACAAATCTCTTTCTCACTTTAACTTTGTGGCGTTTACTCAAGTGAGCATTTAATGATACAGAATAATTGTATTACTTTTACTTTTCCTCTTTCCTCTCTATTTCATATTCTTCTCAAACCTCCAAAACCTCTTCCTTGTTCGTTATTTCAGTTCTCTACTTTCACTGAATTCATGAAAACCATGAGAATAAGAATTCTATAAACTCCCATCATCACATCTACTCATCTTCTAGAGTCTGTACAGACATTTTTTCCTTTCCTCCTATTAGAATAAACTCTAAATGTTCCTTTTTAAAGTCAAACTCCACATTTTCACTAGACCTCATTTGCTGTGTCCCCACTCAGGAAACTCACTCCTGCAATTCTCCTGTGTTCTTCATCATCAAATTATCAACATTTCTCTCAAATGTACCATTACCATCATACCATCAGTATACAAAGATATATATATATATATATATATATATATATATATATATATAGTTAACTCCATTCCCCACCCCCAACCTAGAGTTATTCTCTCCTTTGACAGAAAAATTTCTTGAAAGAATGGTGTGTATGCAATGTCACAATGTCCTTTTTATCTATTGAACTGACTCCAGTTGGGTTCTTGTGAAGATTTCCAATGACTTGTACCTTGCTAAATACAAAGTTTTGAAGTCTCCCTTTTATTTGACCCATCAGCAGCATTTGACATTTTCTTCACATGGCTTTTAGGAAACCATGTTCCTGGTTTACCTCCTGCCTTGCTAACCTCTTAACACTGAAGTGATCCAAGGTTTAGACATTGAACCTTTTTCTTATCTGTCTACACTCACTCCCCTGCAGTTCTCATCCAATCTCATGGCTTTAAATTACACCTATATGCTAAAGACTCCAATATGTAGATCTCTTATCTGGACTGTTATATGTAACAACTTGAAAATTCCATTTAAATTATTTAAAATTGAACATTTCTCTTCCTAATGCCACCAAAACTGACCCTAAATTAATGGTGACTACATCACTCCACTTACTCATATCAGAAGTGTTGGTGTCATTCTTGACTCTTTATCTTTCACAGTCCACATCTAATCATTAGCAAATCCTATTTGCCCCATTACCAAAATATATCAAGAATCAGATATTACCACCTCAACTACTAACACTCTGGTTCATACCGCCAGCATCTCTCACCTAGAGACCATCATGACTGGTCTTTTTCTTCCCTCCTTCTCTCCTACAGTCTATTATCAACACTATGATTGACCCTGTGGTCAGCAAAGAACGAAAGCTGGCAGCTCAGCATTTAACTAAAGAGGAGTAGAGCTCTTTAGAAAGTAGAATGCTCTACTCCAGGAGGTCTGTTATGGCAAAGTCAGGTCCCAGACTGGGAAGGAGTAGAGCCCTGAAAACTGGGATGTGGTTGTCTGGGTTGCAGAACTTTCACATGTTAAATATCCAGATACTCCTGAACCCTCTGAGACTGTCAAAGTGATACACTCCTCCTTGTTAATTAATAGGCTAGACTACCATTGCTTGAGGTGTCTTCTCTGCAAGACCAAATATGCTCTTCTCAGTATATGCCTCCACTTCTCCCTCTCCCTCTCTTCTAGGCCCTAAGCCAACACCTATGGTTAAGTCACAAACTAAGTCATCTAGGGTAGTGCTGAATCTTCTAAAGTAGCAAAAGGATTGTAAGCTGAAGGAAGAACTGATCAATATATACTGGCTAGATCCAGGAGACTATACGTGGGATTCCGTTCTGAGGATGTAGAATAAAAGAGGGTTTTTTGATGTGAGAGCACTTTCTCAGGTTACAAGATTTAAAACCCATGCAAAGTCCTGGGAGGGGGGCAAACGGGGTGCTGGGATGGCTCCCAGAAGCTTAGAGAAAGTGATGGACTATACTCTGTGAGGCAGAAGTGCTAGAACTGCTGTACCTTACAGTTGTAGAGGGATCAAAGAGCTCACAGAGGTAGGCATGCCTGAATGAATACACTAAATAGGTCAGAAAACCTACCAGACCACTAAGTTCCAGGAGAGAAAATTCCACTTACCAAAGGAATAAGCAACGTGTTGGTGAGAGGAATGTGAACATTACTGAGATGTTCTCTAGACGGTAGAGATAACAGTAGGAGATAATTGTTAATAACTGGGCTCACTGACAGCAATGGGACTCATAGGCTCTCTAGTTAATAGAGGCAAGGTGACAGTGCCAAACTGTCAGAAACCAGTTAGGGCAATTACTATAATGAACAGAAACATCGGAGTGGAGGTCAGGAGAGGACCTCCAGAGAGCTACAGAGATGGTTCTAAGGGCAAGATACGTGGGCAGCCAACAAAGGTTCTGCTCAAGCTGTACAACGAAAATAAAGGATGGATGATCAGGGGACTAAAGGCAGTTACCCTAATAAAAAAATGTTTCCATCTCTTACCCAGATTCCAGACATGAGCCAGTTTTCAGACCTAGAAATTTTTAATTGAAGGAGAGACTTGTACTTTAGAAAGAAGAAACCTGCAATACCATGGAATGGGTACCCAGTACTCACACAGTAATTATTAGCCCAGTCCCTTCCAAGTGGACTTTGCCATTTACTTGGCTTATTTTACACTAGAGTCAGAGAGAAGGTCCAAACCTTTCAAGATCTCTTGCACAGGGTTCAAGTTGACATAGCTACCTGGAGGACCAAAGCATCATTATGATCCTTTTATTTGGCACAGGAGTCAGGGTACTTAATCAATGGAGTCAAGTCCCAGGTGCGGCTCACAGAGTGTTCACTGGGACCACTGAGTTTTCAGACTTACTTGGTCTCTGAATGCACAGTTGAAATGGACATATTTAGCTTTTGAAAATACCCCATATCGGCTGCTTGGCTTTTAGGTTAAGAACCATCAAAGTGGGAAAGTCTCTGAAACTTGTCCTTCAGATATATTATATTGAAACCAGGGAGTGAGCAAATATTATGGCCTCTGTTAAAGACGTAATGGATTCAGGATTAGTGATCCATTTTACATTTCCATTTAATTCACTAGTCATGTCTGTACAAAACTCAGATGGATCCTGGGTTTACAGTGGACTGCCGACTGAAAACTCAACCTAGAAATCCCAAGTGCAGTTGCTTTGCTAGATGTGGTATCTTTGCCCGAGTTGGTTAACAATTCCTCAGGTTACATGGTATAGAGTAAGTGATCTGGCCAGAGTGCTTTTTCTCCACCTCTTCAGGACAGAGAGCATGAATATATTTGTATTCACTTCAAATGGACTATAGTATAGTTTCACAGTCTTGATCCAGCACTGTGATAACTCTCCTGCCCTGAATCCAGATATATAGTCTGAAGGTACCTTAACTATAGCTTCTGCTAGGCTAGTGGACTTGTTCCCAGATGAACACTTCTAACAGGAGTCACAGTGAGTGTGCCTTCATCTTGAAACTATGGCTACCAATTGGTCATTTGGGGCTATTTGTGCCTATTTCCTTCCCCCATCTTAGCTGTTCTTCCCAAGAGCATTCTCCAAAACACTCCTGAATGCAAATTACAGAATCTGATAGTCTGTTTCCCTGGCAGCTGGCCTTCAACAACTTTAAACTTATCATAGAATTTACTCGTTTATTGTTGTTTTTACTTATCTTCTCTTTCTTTCCTATAGAATGTGAGATCCATAAGAGTGGGAATTTTTGTTTGCTTTCTTTTCAGATATAACCCAACATCCTAGAACAGATCCCGGTTCATTGAAAACACTTAAGAAATATTTGAATAAAGCTTTTAGACCATCTTACTATGTGACCTAAATGTCTTGAAATCTATTGAAGACTGTATTTTAAGTATATCTAGTGATTACATAATTTGCTATTAATTTTTAAATAGCTTTATAATTTTTCAAATTATCTAAATAATTTTTACTCAAATAGCATAGAGAAGCACAATGCTCAGGTAATGTTACAACCCAGAGAAATACTATCAGATGACCATTCTTTAATATTTCTTTCTCAGCATTACATAAATACATTTTTAATTTTACTTAAATAAGATTTATCTTTTTTGTTATCAATATTTTTATCTTCTATTTTGTTTTGATTACTTGTACTACCCTCAGCCCAATTGTTTTCCCCATCACCAAGGTTTATATTCTACTTCTCCCTGTGCATATGTGGTCACTTACAAATATGTTTGCACCTTTTGAGTTTGGGCATAATTTGCTTCAGGTATTGTGATGGGTGGAGGCACTACCCAGATCTCCCCTCAATGAAGGACTAGAAGCTGGGGGTGCTGTCAGCAGATGCCTTCAGCTCTCATTTCCTTCAGGGATTGCCTTGGCTGCAGAGAGCTGCTTCACCCAAGATCACACAATTTTCTGAGCAGCCCACATCAAGTAAGTGCCTCATACAGATCAGAGTATGACTTCCTGGCCATTTTGTCCCAGTGCAGGGACATTATTCTGATGGCCCACTTTAGTCCTAGACCGTCCCCCTGGGTCAGCCAAGATTCTCATCAGTCCTGTTTCACAGTTCAGTTTCACCCTCTGCCCTGTCTTGCTTTTTACCCCTCCCTTTCATAGGTGTTGATTCTTAAATATTCCTAATTATCCTACAGTCTAAATTCCATCTCAGTTTCTGCTTCCTGGAGAATCCAACCTGAGTAACAGATCACATTATGTATTCCTCTCTGCATCTTGCTTTTCTCCCTCACTATAATCATGGACTCTGTCCCAGACAATTGACATAGATCTAATGCTTTCTTTTGAATGACTGTGTAATTTTCCAGGGTTTTCATGTATCACAATTTGTTCAACTTTCCATACAAGAGAAGATTCTAGTTTCCAATTTTTATTTTTAACCACATGAAAAGTTCTGAAATAAATGTCCCTACCAATTTAAACTCAAAATTACATGATTATTTGCAAAGTTCCTATTACTTTCTTTCACTAATCAACTGTCCTTTATTTGTTTAATGATGTCCACAGTAGTCCACTTATGTCTTCATCTACCTTCTGAGCATTCCAATATTATCAATAATTTAAGGAACTCTTGGTTGATATCTATAGAATCAAAGTCCTCCATAATTTCTCAGTCATTCTTAATTTTGTGAAATATCTGAAAACAGTACTATCAACATTCTTCTTTAACTGGGATAAATCACTCCCATAAAATTAATAATGCCACCTTTACTCCTGTTGTAATCTAATCCACATGCACTGAAAAATATATTAAAATCTATAAATTTTGAAATCACACACTAGGTTGGAATCCTGGCTGTATAAAATATTGCATGTCCAATATCCAGGTTATTCAAACTCTCTCCACTTCAGTTTCCTCATTTGTAAAATATACTTGCCTTACTTTTAGTGATCTGTAACCTTTACAGAAGTAAAGATTCTATAGGTTCATTGCCTAGCAAAGTGCTTGGCATAGAGAAGATGGTCTATGAATCATTATACTTATTTTCTTCATATTCTTGGGTTTCCATGCAGGTGTGTGTGTGTGTGTGTGTGTGTGTGTGTGTGTGTGTGTATGCATGTGTGTGTATTGAAAGTCTATACTCACATTTTTTTAAGTTATTTCTTTCTAAAGAAAGCCACCTTTGCTCTGTTTAATAAAACTAAAGAATACTATCTCATGTGGCCTTTGTGATATCTAATTAGATGCATTTATATTCTTCTAAAATTTCAGGTTTCCTATATTTCTCAAGTCACCCAAGTACAGTTCATTGCCCACATGAAAAAGTAGAGGTAGATAGAACAAGTTTATGGACTTGATACATTGAGTTAGTTTCAAAACAGAAACAAAAACAAAAACCACTCCTGGTTCAAGGAGTCAGTTCAGATCTAAAATAGAACCATTGCAGAAGCCTCAGCATAGAATAAATCCGTGTCATTTCCCCTCTCTGTCCTCTGCTTCAGGAGCTGGTTTCCTTAGATGGGGGTGCCAGGAACATTTTATTAAATGTGTCTATAATATCTTTATGAAATCTTTCATTTAATGGTTCTCAAGCTGGGGTGTCACCTATCACTCTTTGAAGCATCTGAAAATGTGTGAGGGCATTTCGGATCATCAGAATGACTGCGGTGTGTTACTTGCATTATGTTGGCAGTGACCAAGGACGTAAATATCCTTTGTGTATTCCTGGAAATCCAGTCTAGTAAAGAATTGGTTTACATGAAATGTCATTGATACTCCAACTGAGAAATACAACAATATAGATGCAGACATGCTGCTAAGCTATTCATAAACTCACTGTTTTACATGTTACCTGGTAGGACTCAATCCACAACGTAGCAGTTACTCCTACACCCATCACCTCTAACTGGCTACGTAAGTACTTTCCGTAGCATTCAAGCTGGCCTACTCAATATCAGGGGTAGAAAGTCAAAATACTCCCTTGCTATGGAAAATCAGAAAAAATACAAAGCCTAGCAGATGGGGACTTGCTCCTTTCTAAGATATTGTATATTTCTCATCAGCTGAGGGCTCTTGTTTTCAAGAAAATGTACACAACTGAGAAAACAAGCTGCTCAGAGACTCAGAGAACAAAGCTCACCTAGGCCAAAGGTTTTTAAGTAAAACACACAGATATACACATGCATACAAACACACAGATACCCACACACAACTTGTTATGCAAATTAGCAAAGACTAAGGCTACTTTTACTAAAAGACAAATTCTCCAAGAAGGGAATTAATAAAAATGTAAATAATAATCTACGGGAATGTTACTGGGCATGCTCAAGATACAGATACTGATGGCTAAGAGATGTGTCATCATTATCACAATGTACATAGCAGGACTAGTAAAAATTTCATGCCTGGTAAGAACTTCTGCCAACTGAAAATGTTTTTAGCTATTTGTAAAAGTGTTATTGTGCTCTTGTTAGTGGGACAGAGACTTAAATATTCACATAATCATGTGGAGAAAGTTATGCCTGCCTGGATTAACAGCTGTAACAAAATTTTTCTGACTAGCATTGAGTGGATTTGTGGAAAATAACAACTGAGAATATTTAGAATGATCCCCTCCTCTTTTCGATGTGCCAATTTGAATACAAAAGTTTTTCTTTACAACATCGGATTCAACAGTTCTCTTAAAGATCGCATTGCAAAGTGACTAGTTAATTAGAAATTTTCTTAACATCTGAATAATTTTCATCTAGGAAAGATTTTGAGGGGAAATTCTTATTTTGAAATCCATACAACTAAATAAAAGTGCCTCCTTGCTCCTAGGACTATGTTCCAACCTCTCTGTGCTAGTTTTTACATGCTGAAATTCTCAAAAATGATTTTCCTTTTTCTTCCTCTTTGCACTAGCAACTGACGGAAAATACTATTATATAGGGGAGATTCCCTCCAAAAGCACAAACTGCATAGAATTTCATTAATACAGCCAAAAATATTAAAATTGTGTTTACAGCAGATAACCCCACTCTATTGTTATGCTTTAAACTTTTAATAATATTTGAATTCCATCCCATGTTCAAACAAAAGCCGAGTATCTTTGATCCAGTTTGAGGTTCAACTTAAAAAGAATCCGTGAGACACTTTCGTAGAGACACAAAAAGTAACAAGGCACAGGTGTCATAAACGAGAATTGCAGTCTGGCAGCACTAGGAAAGAGGCACAGCCCAAAAAGCCTAATTCTCTAGACCAGCGGTCTCCAAACTTTTTTGTGGGGGATGGTTCAGGTGGTAATATGAACGATGGGGAGCGATGGGGAGCGGCAGATGAAGCTTGGCTTGCTCGCCCACCGCTCACTTCCTGCTCTGCGGCCAGGGTCCTAACAGGCCGGGGACCGGTAGCAGTCCATGGCCCAGGGGTTGGGGACCCCTGCTCTAGACCATCCAGAGAACAAAGTAGCTTTCTGTTATCATCTCTATGCCATATGAGCATAAGTGAAATTTGAGGCTTCCTAGCTTTGGAATATTAGATATTATCAAAAGAGATGGGATTGGGACCATCGGTTAGTATCATAAACTGCCCAGGAGTTAGGCAGAACTGCTTTCTGCCCTAGGCTGTACTGCTTAGAGGTCTTCTAACCTCTCTAAACCACATCTTTCTCAATGAAATTCTCATGTGAAAATGATGACGTCTAGCTCTAAAATTCTGTAGTGCTAAAAAAAAAAAAAAATCTTTATTTTCCTGAACTTTTTATAGAAGTTTCGTTAGAAGCATGGAAAATAAAACAAAGGAAGTGACTGATAGATTTTACCACTCAAATAAAATAAAACATTCTCTAGGACATATAAATAAAATAAAATATTCTCTATGCCCCAAATTATGAGCAAAAATATAAGGCGACCTCCCAAATGGAAAAAGACACATAAAAAACATGCCAAAGCGTAATACCTTGGTACATGAAGAAACTCACACAAATTCAAAAGAAAATTATGACTCAGATTTTGAAAAATAAGTAGAAAACATAAAAAATGAGTCACAAAAGTCAAAATTCGTATAGCTAGTAAACTTAGGAATAAAAGTACTAGACTGCCTGAAGAACCAACAGTTTTCCTTTTCCCATACTCCATTTCCACATGCTTTAAGACTTTTATTTTATAATTTCAATTTCTTCTCACCCTTCCTTCTGCACCCAGTCCACTTCTCAAGTAACTGAGTCTTCTCATTCTACATGGAGGAAATAGAAGTAATCAGGCAAAAACTCCAATGCCACAGCATTAAATCTATAAATCCATCTGATTTATTCCTATATTCCCTATCTTTCCATCACAAGGGTTGAAATGCAGCTAGTGTCTCTGTTGGCTATAGTTACAAAGATACTGCATAACAAATCACTCAATTTCAGCAGCTTAAAAAATACTCCTTTATTATCTCATTCACAAAACTGTGGGTTGGTTGGAGCTGCTCTGCTTCACTCTGCACACCTGAAGGATCGCTGGGATGGTTCTGTTCCATCAGAATCACTCTGGGCTTCAGGCTGAAGGCGCACCAGTTTCCCAGAGAAAGCTCTTCTCATGACAGAGTCTGAAAACTCCCAGAAGGGAGGATGGGAACACATGACACTTCTTTTTAACTTTATTTTATTGAAGTATAGTTGATTTACAATGTTGAGTTTGTTTCTGGTGTACAGCAAAGTGATTCTGTTATATATATATTCTTTTTCATATTCTTTTCCGCTATGGTTTATTACAGTATATTGAATATAGTTCCCTGTGCTATACAGTAGGACCTTGTTGTTTATACCTCCTATATATAATAGTTCACATCTACTAATCCCAAATTCCCAATCTTTCTCTCCCACTTGGCAACCACAAGTCTGTTCTCTGTGAGTCTGTTTCAGTTTCATAGATAAATTCACTTGTGTCATATTGCAGATTTCACATATGTGATATCTTATGGTATTTGTCTTTCTCTTTCTGACCTACTTCTCTTTGTATGATAATCTCTAGGTCCACCCATGTTGCTGCAAATGGCATTATTTCATTCTTTTTAATGGCTGAGTAATATCCCGTTGTACATATGTACATTTTCTTTATCCATTCATCTGTCGAGGGACATTTAGGTTGTTTCCATATCTTGGCTATTGTAAATAGTGCTGCTATGAACATAGGGGTGCATGTATCTCTTCAAATTATAGTTTTTTTCTGGATATATGCCCAGGAATGGGATTGCAGGATCATATTGTAGCTCTGTTTTTAGTTTTTTGAGAAACCTCCATACTGTTCTCCATAGTGGCTGAAGCAATTTACATTTCTATCAGCAGTGTAAGAGTGTTCCCTTTTCTACACCATCGCCAGCATTTATTGTTTGTGGACTTTTTAATGATGGACATGACATTTCTTATGAGTAGGTTTGGAACTGACATAGTGTCACTTTGCCCATACTGCATTGACCAAAGCAAGTCATTTGGCCAAGTCTTATATCAGTTTGTTGGGGGAAAGTATGCTGTCTCTAAAGGAGGGAATGTAAAGGCACATAGATGTGAATACAGCAAGGGACAAAGAACTGAGAAGAGAAGTACAGTCTACCACAGTCAGATAGTTGTTCAAAGGAGTGAACAAGGAAAATATGGTTTTGGCTGTTATAAAACTTAGTCTAGTAGGGAGATGGAAGTTATAAGTAGAGAGGTGTGGATGACAGATATATTTTAGATTTGAGAATAATAAGTACTTAGTGGATACCTGATGTCACTTTTGAGGATGAGAGAATCCAGAATGAAGAAAGAAAAGATCCAAGGACAGAATCACATATTTAAGAGATAGCAAAGGATTAAGATCTCTTGAAAGAGATGGAAAAGGAAGGTACAGAGAGATCAAAATAAAACCATGAGAGTGAAAAAAATAATCAAAGTCAAGAAGGAAGTGACCTTCCAAAAGGCGAATAATATATCAAAATCTTGCCAAGAGTTCAAGAAAACTGTGGACTGACAAGTGTCCATTTGATGTGACCATTAAGAATTTGTTGGTGACATTGATGATGATAATGTCAGTGGAGTGATAGGGCTAGATTCTAGACTGAAGTGGGTTGAGGAAGAAGAAGCAGTGAATATGGTCTACGAAGTTCATAAGCTTAGTTATGAAGGTAATGAAAATGACAAGAAAACTGAAGAGGCTTAATTGAAGAGATCAAAGAGAAGAAAGCCCAGAAGGTAAAATAGAACATAAGGCCCTCTATGAACAAGCCACTACTTTATCTCAATTCTCATCTTCTGTTTTTTTTCCTTTTCAAGCCTCTTTGTCACTTAGAGTTCCTCAAATAAGCCACACTGTTCCCCATGGACAGGCCATTTTGTGTGCTTTTTCCTGCTTGAAATAACTTTTCACAGTGAGGCATTCTCTTGTATCCCTACATGTCTTTACAGGGATGAGAACTAACACTTATGGTTACATACTATGTACTAGGCACTGTGTCCAGGGCATTAAATCAATTGCCTTAATGAACTGTCACAGAAACTCTCATACAGGCATAATTATCCTCAATTCACAGGTTAAAAACCGGACTTAGAAAGGTATAATGACCTGCCCAAATACACATCTCCTATATGGTATATCAGAAAATTGAATTTATGACTATTTGACTCCAAAACCTGTGTTCTAGGTTCAGCTTAATTTACTGAAAAGTAAATTAAGTATCTTAATTTTACAAAAATATCCAGTTTTTTTGTAAATCATCCCCTATTCCAAGGGTGTGATCCCTCCTTTGAGTAGTGGAGAAGATAAAGGAAGTTTTGCATCATAACGGATTAGTGTTGATCTTACCCACTTTTGCAACACTGATATATCTTGCATGTGTCAACTCTAGCCCTTATTACAGCATATTGTAACATTAAAAAATAAACAGCACTCTCACAGGCAACAAGGAGCCATACAAGTATTTGAGTCTTTAAGCAGGGAATGACATATCACTTAGGTAGTTGAGAAAGAAAACACTTATGCTAATAGGGAAGGTGAATTGGAAAGAAAGAGACTGAAGCAGAGAGATAAACTAACATAATTTCTAAATCTAAGTGAGAGAAATGAGGGCCTAACTAAAGCTATCATAGAGAGGCTAAAAATGAAAGGAAAGAGTTGAGGGAGGTTTAAGAAGCAGAATCCACACCACTATGTATAAAATAGATAACCAACAAGGATCTGCTGTATAGCACAGGGAACTCTACTCAATATTCTGTAATGCCCTGTAAGAGGAAAGAATCTGAAAAAGGATAGATATATATGTGCATAACTGAATCACTTTGCTATACACCTGAAACTAACACAACATTGTAAATCAACTATACTTCAATAAAAATAAATAAATAAAAATAATTTTAAAAATAATAAATTTAAAAAAGAAGCAAAATCACTAGGACTTGGCCAGTTGGATGGGGAGAGATGGATGACAGAATTTCCTAGCTGAATGGATTGAATGGATTGATGTACTTCAATGAAAGTGGAAAAATAGGTGAGAGAACAGATTTGAGCAGGAAGTATGGAGCCAACCATGAAATATGTGTGAGACCCAGAGGAGAGGAAAAGAGACCACAACAAAGAGATCCCACATCAGCATGCTTACAGACAGGTCTGAGAAATTCTATACCCAATACTCATTTGATCTAAAGGAAGTTTTAGTCCTCAATTATTATCTGTGGATTTCGACTCACAAGGATCTGGCAACCAAACATATTTTTATCCAAGACTTCTCAACAGAACACCATTTCTTTAGTTTTCTGATGACATACTACAAGTATATTTTTCAAAAATGTTTCATCCTGCTCTTTCTGCAAGTAGACTAAGGTGATATCTGAAAACTGTTTGCTATGAACTTGACTGAGAAAATCCCACAAAATCATGCATTTCAAGAGTTTTAAATCTTTGTGTGCACTTTAAGAACACCTGTGAAACTACGCAGGCCATCAAGCGTATGTGTATCTGAATAGCCACCAAGTATCTGAAAGATGACACTTTACAAAAGCAAGCATGCACCATTCCATTACTACAATGGTGGAGTTGGTAGGTTTGCTCAGACAAAACAGTGGGTCTGGACACAGGATCCGTGGCCCCAAAAGAGTGCTGACTTTTTGCTGCACTTGCTTAAAAACGCAGAATAATACTGAATTTAATGGTTTAGATGTAGATTCTCTAATCGTTAAGAACATCCAGGTGAACAAAGCCCCTTAGGGTGTGCTGCCTATTCACAGAGCTCATGGGTGGATTAACCCATACATTAGCTCACCCTGCAATAGGGAGATGATCTTACTGAAAAAGAATTCATTGATCTATATTTAAAATGGATAAACAACAAGGACCACCTGTATAGCACAGGGAACCCTGCTCAATATTATGTAAATACCTGACTGGGAAAAGAATTTGAAAAAGAATAGTACATGTATATTTGTAACTGAATCACTTTGTTGTACACCTGAAACTAATGCAACATTGTTAATCAACTATACTCCAATATAAAATTAAAAGTTAAAAAAGAAAACCCAATTTTTCTTTTTTAATGTAATTTAATTAATTTACTTTTTATACAGCAGGTTCTTATTAGTTATCTATTTTATACATATAAGTATATATATGTCATTCCCAGTCTCCCAATTCATCCCATCACCACCAACAACCCTCCCCCCACTTTCCCTCCTTTGTGTCCATATTTTGTTTTCTATATCTTTGTCTCTATTTCTGCCTTGCAAACCGGTTCATCTGTACCATTTTTCTATATTCCACATATATGTGTTAATATATGATATTTGTTTTTCTCTTTCTTACTTCACTCTGTATGAGAGTCTCTAGGTCCATCCATGTCTCTACAAATGAGCCAATTTCGTTCTTTTTTATGACTGAGTAATATTCCATTGTATATATGTACTGCTGCGGAGCACAGGCTCCGGACGCGCAGGCTCAGCGGCCATGGCTCATGGGCCCAGCCGCCCCGTGGCATGTGGGATCTTCTCGGACTGGGGCATGAACCTGTGTCCCCTGCATCAGCAGGCAGACTCTCAACCACTGTGCCACCAGGGAAGCCCATGTACCTCATCTTCTTTATACATTAGTCTGTTGGGGGGCATATTGGTTGCTTCCATGACCTGGCTATTATAAATAGTGCTGCAATGAACATTGGGGTGCATGTATCTGTTTGAATTATGGTTTTCTCTGGGTATATGCCCAAGAGTGGGATTGCTGAGTCATATGGTAATTCGATTTTTAGTTATTTGAGGAACCTTCATACTGTTCTCCATAGTGGCTATATCAATTTACATTCCCCCTAACAGTGCAAGAGAGTCCCCTTTTCTCCATACCCTCTCCAGCATTTGCTGTTTGTAGATTTTCTGATAATGCCCATTCTGACCCATGTGAGGTGATACCTCAATGTAGTTTTGATTTGCATTTCTTTAGTAATTAGTGATGTTGAGCAGCTTTTCATGTGCCACTTGGCCATCTGTATGTCTTCTTTGGAGAAATGTCTATTTAGGTCTTCTGCCCATTTTGGGATTGGGTTTTTGTTTTTTTAATATTGAGCTGCATGAGCTATTTATATGTTTTGGAGATTAATCCTTTGTCCGTTGATTGATTTGAAAATATTTTCTCCCATTCTGAGGCTTGTCTTTTTGTCTTGTTTATAGTTTCCTTTGTTGTGCAAAAACTTTTAAGTTTCATTAGGTCCCATTTTTTTGTTTTGTTTTTATTTCCATTACTCTAGGAGGTGGGTCAAAAGGGGTCTTGCTGTGATTTATGTCAAAGAGTGTTCTGGAGAGGATTAGAGGGATCATCAAGATGGCGGAGGAGTATGATGTGGAGATCACCTTCCTTCCAACAACTGAACAACTCCTACAGAACACCTACTGAATGCTGGCAGAAGACCTCAGACTTCCCAAAAGGCAAGAAACTCCCCATGTACCTGGTTAGGGCAAAAGAAAAAAGAAAAAAACAGAGACAAAACAATAGAGATGGGACCTGCACCTTTGGGAGGGAGCTGTGAAGGAAGAAAAGTTTCCATACACTAGGAAGCCCCTTCACTGGTGGAGATGGGGGTTGGGTGGGTGGGGGGAAGTTTGGTAGCCACAGAGGAGAGCACAGCAACAGGGTTGCAGAGGGCAAAGCGGAGAGATTCCCTCACAGAGGATCAGTGCTGACCAGCACTCACCAGCCTGAGAGGCTTGTCTGCTCACCAGCCCGGGTGGGTGGGGGCTGGGATCTGAGGCTCGGGCTTCAGAGGGTGGATCCCAGGGAGAGGACTGGGGTTGGCTGTGTGAACACAGCCTGAAGGAGGCTAGTGTGCCACAGCTAGCCGGGAGGGAGGTGGGGAAAGTGTCTGGACCTGCTGAAGAGGCAAGTGACCATTGTTTCTGGGGGTGCAAAGAAATGGGATTCCTTCCCAGTGTGCCCACAGAAGGCAGAGCAGTGCCTAAGCGAGCTCCAGAGACAGGCGTGAGCCATGGCTATCAGCTCAGACCCCAGAGATGGGCATGAAGTGCTAACGCTGCTGCCGCTGCCACCAAGAATCCTGTGTGCAAGTATGTGTCACTACCCACACTCCACTGGGAGCCTGTGCAGCCCGCCACTGCCAGGGTCCCGAGATCCAGGGACAACTTTCCCGGGAGAACACACGGCGCTCCTCAGGCTGTGGCAATGTCACATCAACCTCTGCCATCACAGGTGGTGATCACATGCGGTGCTAGCCCCACATGCTATACACCACCCTCCCCCTGACCTGAGTGAGCCAGAGCCTCCTAATCAGCTGCTGCTTTAATCCTATCCTGTCTGGGCAGGAACAGATGCCCTCAGGCAACCTACATGCAGAGGTGGGGCCAAATCCAAAGCTGAACCCCAGGACCTGTGCCAATAAAGAAGAGAAAGGGAAATTTCTCCCAGCAGCCTCAGGAGCAGCGGATTAAATCTCCACAATCAACTTGATGTACCCTGAGTCTGTGGAATACCTGAACAGACAACGAATCATCTCAAAATTGAGAGGGTGGACTTTGGAAGCAACCGTAGATTTGCTCTCTTCTTTTTTTTTTTAATATATAGATATATATTTTCTTTTTCTTTTTTCTCTTTTTGTGAGTGTGTATGCTTCTTTGTGTGATTTTTTTCTGTATAGCTTTGCTTTTACCATTTGTCCAAGGGTTTTCTCTGTCTGTTTTTTCTGGTTTTTTTTTTTTGTATAGTTTTTAGTGCTTCTTATCACTGTTGGATTTGTTTTTAGGTTTGGCTGCTCTCTCTTTCTTTCTTTTTTATAAATTACATTTTAATTTTTTTAATAATTTATTTTTTATTTAAATAACTTTTCCTTATTTCCTTCTTTCTCTCTTTCTTTCTTTTTTCTTTCTTTCTTTCTCCTTCCTTCTTTCTTCTTTCTTTCTTTCTTCTTTCTTTCTTTCTTTCTTTCTTTTTTTCTTCCTTCCTTCCTTCCTTCCTTCCTTCCTTTCTTTCTTTCTTTCTTTCTTTCTTTCTTTCTTTCTTTCTTTCTTTCTTTCTTTCTTTCTTTCTTTCTTTCTTTCTTTCTTTCTTTCTTTCTTTCTTTCTTTCTTTCTTTCTTTCTATTTCTTCTCCCTTTGCTTCTGAGCTGTGTGGCTGACAGGGTCTTGGAGCTCCAGCCGGGTGTCAGGCCTGAGCCTCTGAGGTAGGAGAGCCGAGTTCAGGACACTGGTCCACCAGAGACCTCCTGGCTCCACATAATATCAGATGGCAAAAGCTCTCCCAGAGATCTCCATCTCAAGGCTAAGACCCAGCTTCACTCAACGGCCAGCAAGCTACAGTGCTAGACACACTATGGCAAATAACTAGCAAGACAGGAACACAACACAACCCATTAGCAGAGAGGGTGCCTAAAATCATAATAAGGTCACAGACACCCCAAAACACACCACTGAATGCGGTCCTGCCCACAAGAAAGAAAAGATCCAGCCACATCCACAAGAACACAGGCACCAGTTGCCTCCAACAGGAAGCCTACAGAACCCACTGAACCAACCTTACCCACTGGGGGCACAAAAAAAAAAAAAAAACAACGGGAACTATGAACCTGCAGCCTGTGAAAACGAGACCCCAAACACAGTAAGTTAAGCAAAATGAGAAGGCAGAGAAATATGCAGCAGATGAAGGAACAAGGTAATAACCCACCAGACCAAACAAACGAAGAGGAAATAGGCAGTCTACCTGAAAAAATAATTCACAGTAATGATAGTAAAGATGATCCAAACTCTTGGAAATAAAATGGAGAAAATATAAGAAACATTTAACAAGGACCTAGAAAACTAAAGAGCAAACAAAAATGATGAATGACACAATAAATGAAATTAAAGGTTCTCTAGAAGGTATCAAGAACAGAATAATTGAGGGAGAAGAAGGGATAAGTGACCTAGAAAATAAAGTAGTGAAAGTAACTACTGCAGAGCAGAAAAAAGAATGAAAAGAAATGAGGACAGTCTCAGAGACCTCTGGGATAATATTAAACATACCAACATTCAAATTATAGGGGTCCGAGAAGAAGAAGAGAAAAAGAATGGCACTGAGAAAATATTTGAAGAGATTATAGTTGAAAACTTCCTTAATATGGGAAAGGAAATAGTCAATCAAGTCCAGGAAGTGCAGAGAGTCCCATACAGGATAAATCCAAGGAGAAACACACCAAGACACATATTAAACTATCACAAAGTAACTACATATTAATCAAACTATCACAAAGTAACAACAAAGTAAAAGTATTAAAAGCATCAAGGGGAAAACAACAAATAACATACAAGGAAATCCCCATAAGGTTAACAGTTGATCTTTCAGGAGAAACTCTGGAAGCCAGAATGGAGTGGCATGACATATTTAAAGTGATGAAAGGGAAAAAACTACAACCAAGATTATGCTACCCAGCAAGAATCTCATTCATATTAGACAGAGAAATTAAAAACTTTACAAACAAGCAAAAGCTAAGAGAATTCAGCACCACAAAATCAGCTTTACAACAAATGCTAAAGAAACTTCTCTAGCAGGAAACACAAGAGAAGGAAAAGACCTACAATAACAAACCCAGAAAAATTAAGAAAATGGTAATAGGAACATACATAGAGATAACTAACTTAAATATAAATGGTTTAAGGCTCCAATCAAAACACATTGACTGGCTGAATGGATACAAAAGCAAGACCTATACAAATGCTGTCTACAAGACACCCACTTCTGACCTAGGGACACATAGAGACTGAAAGTGAGAGGATGGAAAAGGATATTCCATGCAAATGGAAATCAAAACGAAGATGGAGTAGCAATTCTCATATCAGACAAAATAGACTTTAAAACAAAGACTAATACAAAAGACAAAGAAGGACACTACATAATGCTCAAGAGATCAATCCAAGAATACATAATAATTATAAATATTTACACACCCAACAAAGGAGCACCACAATACCTAAGGCAAATGCTAACAGCCATAAAAGGGGAAATCAACAGTAATGCAATCATAGTCGGGGATTTTAACACCTCACTTTCACCAATAGACAGATCATCCAAATGAAAATAAATAAGGAAGCAGAAGCTTTAAGTGACACATAACAAGATGGACTTAATTGATATTTATAGGACATTTGATCCAAAAACAACAGAATACACTTTCTTCTCAAGTGCTCATGGAACATTCTCCAGGATACATCATATCTTGGGTCACAAATCAAGCCTTGGTAAATTTAAGAAAATTGAAATCCTATCAAGTATCTTTCCTGAAAACAATGCTATGAGACTCAATATCAATTACAGGAAAAAATCTGTAAAAAATACAAACACATGGATGCTAAACAATATGATACAAAATAACCAAGAGATCACTGAAGAAATCAAAGAGAAATCAAAAAGTATCTGGAAGCTAATGACAATTAAAACACGATGACCCAAAATCTATGGAATGTAGCAAAAGCAGTTCTAAGAGGGAAGTTTATAGCAATACAATCCTAACTCAAGAAACCACTCAAATAACAACCTAACCTTACACAAAAACCAATTACAGAAAGAAGAACAAAAAACCCCAAAGTTAACAAAAGGATAGAAGTCATTAAGATCAGATTGGAAATAAATGAAAAAAAAAGGAAATGATAACAAAGATCAATAAAAATAAAATCTGGTTATTTAAGAAGATAAATAAAAGTGTTAAACCATTAGCTAGACTCATGAAGAAAAAAAAGGAGAAGGCTCAAATCAATAGAAGTAGAAATTAAAAAGAAGAAGTAACAACTGACACTGCAGAAATACAAAGGATCACATGAGATTACTACAAGTAACTATATACCAATAAAATGGACAACATGGGGGGCTTCCCTGGTGGCGCAGTGGTTGAGAGTCCGCCTGCCAATGCAGGGGACACGGGTTCGTGTCCCAGTACAGGAAGATCCCACATGCCGTGGAGTGGCTGTGCCCGTGAGCCATAGCTGCTGAGCCTGCGTGTCCGGAGCCTGTTGCTCCGCAACGGGAGAGACCACAACAATGAGAGGCCCATGTACCGCAAAAAAAAAAAAAAAAAAAGGACAACCTGGAAGAAATGGACACATTCTTAGAAAAGCACAACCATCAGAGACTGAACCAGGAAGAAATAAAAAATATAAACAGACAAATTATAAGCACTGAAATTGAAACTGTGATTAAAAATCTTCCAACAAACAAAAGCCCAGGACCAAATGGCTTCACAGGCAAATTCTATCAAACATTAAGAGAAGAGCTAACATCTATGCTTCTCAAACTCTTTCAAAATATACCAGAGAGAGGAACACTCCCAAACTCATTCTGTGAGGCCACCATCACCCTGATACCAAAACCAGGCAAAGATGTCACAAAAAAAGAAAACTACAGACCAATATCACTGATGAACATAGATGCAAAAATCCTCAACAAAATACTAGCAAAGAGAATCCAACAGCACATTAAAAGGATTATACACCATGATCAAGTGGGGTTTATCCCAGGAATGCAAGTATTCTATAGTATACACAAATCAATCAATGTGATACACCATATTAACAAATTAAAGAATAAAAACCATATGATCATCTCAATAGATGCAGAAAAACATTTTGACAAAATTCAACATCGATTTATGATAAAAATCCTCCAGAAAGTAGGCATAGAGGGAACTTAACTCAACATAATAAAGGCCATAAATGACAAACCCACAGCCAACATCATTCTCAATGGTGAAAAACTGAAACCATTTCCACTAAGATCAGGGAAAAGACAAGGTTGCCCACTTTCACCATAGTTTCGGAAGTTTCAGCCACAGGAATCAGAGAAGAAAAAGAAATAAAAGCAATCTAAACTGGAAAAGAAGAATTAAAAAATTAAAACTGTCACTGTTTGCAGATGACGTGATACCATACATAGAGAATCCTAAATATGCTACCAGAATACTACAAGAGCTAATCAATGAATCTGGTAAAGTAGCAGGGTACAGAATTAATGCACAGAAATCTCTTGCATTCCTATACACTAATGATGAAAAATCTGAAAGCGGCATTAAGGAAACACTCCGATTTACCATTGCAATGAAGAGAATAAAATACCTAGTAATAAACCTACCTAAGAAGACAAAAGACCTATATGCAGAAAACTATAAGAGACTGATAAAAGAAATTAAAGATGATACAAACAGTTGGAGAGATATACCATGTTTTTGGATTGGAAGAATCAACATTGTGAAAATGACTATACTACCCAAAGCAATCTACATATTCAACGCAATTCCTATCAAATTACCAATGGCATTTTTCACAGAACTAGAACAAAAATTTCACAATTTTGTATGGAAACACAAAAGACCCTGAATAGCCAAAGCAATCTTGAGAAAGAATAATGGAGCTGGAGGAATCATGCTCCCTGACTTCACACTAAAGTACAAAGCTACAGTAATCAAGACAGTATGGTACTGGCATAAAAACAGAAATATTGATCAATGGAACAGGATAGAAAGCCCAGAGGTAAACTCATGCACATATGGTCACCTTATCTTTGATAAAGGAAGCAAGAATATACAATGCAGAAAAGTCAGCCTCTTCAATAAATGGTGCTGGGAAAACTGAACAGCTACATGTAAAAGAATGAAATTAGAACACTCCCTAACACCATACACAAAAATAAATTCAAAATGAATTAAAGACCTAAATGTAAGGCCAGACACTATAAAACTCTTAGAGGAAAACATAGGCAGAACACTCTATGACATAAATCACAGCAAGATCCTTTTTGACACACCTTCTAGAGAAAGGGAAATAAAAACAAAAATATACAAATGGGAAATAAAATAAATGGGAAATAAAAACAAAAATAAACAAACTAATGAAACTTAAAAGCTTTTGCACAGTAAAGGAAACCATAAACAAGATGAAAATACAACCCTCAGAATGGGACAAAATATTTGCAAATGAAACAACTGACAAAGGATTGATCTCCAAAATATACAAGCAGCTCATGCAGCTGAAATATCAAAAAAAAAAAAAAAAAAAAATCCAATCCAAAAATGGGTAGAAGATCTAAATAGACCTTTCTCCAAAGAAGATATACAGATTGCCAACAAACACAGGAAAGAATCCTCAACATTACTAATCATTAGAAAAATGGAAATCAAAACTACAAGGAGGTCTCACCTCACACAGGTCAGAATGGCCATCATTAAAAAATGTACAAACAATAAATGCTGGAGAGGGTGTGGTGAAAAGGGAACACTCTTGCACTGTTGGTGGGAACGTAAGTTGATACAGCCACTATGGAGTACAGTATGGAGGTTCCTTAAAAAACTAAAAAGTGAACTACCATACAACCCAGCAATCCCATGACTGGGCATATAACCTGAGAAAACCATAACTCAAAAAGAGTCATATATCACAATGTTCACTGCAGCACTATTTACAATAGACAGGACATGGGAGTAACCTAAGTGTCCATCGACAGATGAATGAATTAAGAAGATGTGGCACTTATATACAATGGAATATTACTAAGGTATAAAAATAAATGAAATTGAGTTATTTTTATTGAAGTGGATTAACCTAGAGACTGTCTTACTGAGAGAAGTAAGTCTGAAAGAGAAAAACAAATACTGTATGCTAACACATATATATGGAATCTAAAAAAAGATTCTGATGAACTGAGGGGCAGGACAGGAATAAATATGCAGACATGTAGAGTGGACTTGAGGACAGGGGGCTGGGGAAGGGTAAGTTGGGATGAAGTGAGAGACTGACATGGACATATATACACTACCAAATGTAAAATTGATAGCAGCCACATAGCACAGGAAGATCCGTTTGGTGCTTTGTGTCCATCTAGAGGGGTGGGATAGGGAGGGTGGGAGGGAGGGAGATGCAAGAGGGAAGAGATATGGGAACATATGTATATGTATAACAGATTCACTTTGTTATAAAGCAGAAACTAACATGCCATTTTAAAGCAATTATACTCCAATAAAGATGTTTTAAAAAAAAGAGCATTCTACCTATGTTTTCCTCTAAGAGTTTTATAGTTTCTCGTCTTACATTTAGGTCTTTAATTCATTTTGAATTTATTTTTGTGTATACTGTTAGGGAGTGTTCTAGTTTCATTCTTTTACATGAAGCTGTCCAGTTTTCCCAGCACCACTTATTGAGGAGACTGTCTTTTCTCCATTGTATATCCTTGCCTCCTTTGTCATAGATTAGTTGACCATAGCTGAGTGGGTTTATCTCTGGGTTTTCTATCCTGTTCCATTGATGTATATTTCTGTTTTTGTGCCAGTACCATATTGTCTTTATTACTGTAGCTTTGTAGTATAGTCGGAAGTCAGGGAGTCTGATACTTCCAGCTCAGTATTTTTCCCTTAAGATTGCTTTGGCTATTTGGGGTCTTTTGAGCCTCCACACAAATTTTAAAATCTTTTGTTCTACTTCTGTGAAAAATGCTATCGGTAATTTGATAGGGATTGCATTGAATATGTAGATTGCTTTGGGTAGTGTAGTCATTTTCACAATATTGATTCTTCCAATCTAAAAACATGGTATATCTCTCCATCTGTTTGTTTCATCTTTGATTTCTTTCATCAGTGTCTTATAGTTTTCTGCATACAGGTGTTTTGTCTCTTTAGGTAAGTTTATTTCTAAGTATTTTATTCTTTCCATTGCAATGGTGAATGGGATTGTTTCCTTATTTTCTCTTTCTGATCTTTCATAGTTAGTGTATAGGAATGCAAGAGATTTCTGTGCATTAATTTTGTATCCTGCTACTTTACCAAATTCATTGATTCATTGATTCATTGATTCACCAGTAGTTTTCTGGTGGCATCTTTAGGATTCTCTATGTATAGTATCATATCATCCACAAACTGAGACAGTTTTAGCTCTTCTTTTCCAGTTTGTAGTTCTTTTATTTCTTTTTCTTCTGCGATTGCTGTGGCTAGGACTTCCAAAAATATGTTGAATAATACTGGCGAGAGTGGACATCCTTGTCTTGTTCCTGATCTTAGAGGAAATGCTTTCAGTTTTTCACCATTGAGAATGATGTTTGTTGTTGGTTTGTTGCATATGGTCTTTATTATGTTGAGATACGTTCCCACTATGCCCACATTCTGGAGAGTTTTTATCATAAATGGGTGTTGAATTTTGTCAAAACTTTTTATGCATCTATTGAGATGGTCATATGGTTTTTCTTCTTCAATTTGTTAATGGGTGTATCACATTGATTGATTTGCATATATTGAAGAATCCCTGCATCCCTGGGATAAATCCCACTTGATCATGGTGTAGTATCCTTTTAATATGTTCTTGGATTCTGTTTGCTAGTATTATGTAGAGGATTTTTACATCTTTATTCATCACTGATATTGGTCTGTAATTTTCTTTTTTCATAGTATCTTTGTCTGGCTTTGTTTTCAGGGTGATGGTGGCCTTGTAGAATGTGTTTGGGAGTGGCCCTCCCTCTGCAGTTTTTTGGAAGAGTTTGAGAAGGATAGGTGTTAGCTCTTCTCTAAATGTTTGATAGAACTCACCTGTGAAGCCACCTGATCCTGGACTTTTGTTTGTTGAAAGATTTTTAATTATAGTTTCAATTTCATTACTTGTGATTGGTCTGCTCATATTTTCTCTTTCTTCCTGCTTCAGTCTTGGAAGGTTATACTTTTATAAGAATTTGTCCATTTCTTCCAGGTTGTCCATTGTATTGGCCTAGAGTTTCTTGTAGTAGTCTCTTATAATGCTTTGTATTTCTGCATTGTCTGTTGTAACTTCTCTTCTTTCATTTCTAATTCTACTGATTTGAGTCCTCTCCCTCTTTTTCTTGATGGGTCTCGCTAAATATTTATCAATTTTGTTTATCTTGTCAAAGAACCAGGTTTTAGTTTTATTGATCTTTATTATTGTTTTCTTTGTTTCTATTTCATTTTTTTTCTGCTCTGATCTTTATGATTTATTTCCTCCTACTAACTTTGGGTTTTGTTTGTTCTTCTTTCTCTAGTTTCTTTAGTTGTAAGGTTAGATTGTTTATTTGAGATTTTTCTTGTTTCTTGAGTTACAATTGTATTGCTATAAACTTCCCTCTTAGAACTGCTTTTGCTGCATCCTGTAGCTTTTGGATTGTCGTGTTTTTGTTGTCATTTGTCTCTAGATATTTTCTGATTTCCTCTTTGATTTCTTCAGTGATCTCTTGGTTATTTAGTAATGTATTGTTTAGCCTCCATCTGTTTGTGTTTTTTACATTTTTTCCTGTAATTTATTTCTAATCTCATAGTGTTGTGGTCAGAAAAGATACTTGATATGATTTCAATTTTCTTAAATTTACCAAGGCTTGTGTTGTGACCCAGGATGTGATCTATCCTGGAGAATGTGCCATGTACACTTGAGAAGAAAGTGTAGCTGTTTTCTATAAATATCAATTAAATATATCTGGTCTATTATGTCCTTTAAAACTTGGGTTTCCTAATTAATTTTCTGTCTGGATGATCTTTCCATTGGTGTAAGTGAGGTGTTAAAGTTCCCCACTATTACTGTGTTACTGTTGATTTCCTCTTTTATATCTCTTAGCATTTGCCTTAGGTATTGTGGTGCTCCTATATCGGGTGCATAAATATTTACAATTGTCATATCTTCTTCTTGGATTGTTCCCTTGATCATTATGTCGTGTCCTTCCTTGTCTCTTGTAACTTTCTTTATTTTAAAGTCTATTTTATTTGATACAAGTATTGCTACTCCAGCTTTCTTTTGATTTCCATTTGCATGGAATATCTTTTTCCATCCTCTCACTTTCAGTCTGTATGTATCCCTACGTCTGAAGTGGGTCTCTTGTAGCTAGCATATGTTTGGGTCTTGTTTTTGTATCCATTCAGCCAGTCTATGTCTTTTGGTTGGAGCATTTAATCCATTTACATTTAAGGTAATTATCGATATGTGTATTCACATTACAATTTTCTTAATTGTTTTGTTTTTGTTTTGTAGGTCCTTTTCCTCTCTTGTGTTTCCCAGTTAGGGAAGTTCCTTTAACATTTGTTGTAGAGCTGGTTTGGTGGTGATGAATTCTCTTAGCTTTTGCTTGTCTTTAAAGCTTTTGCTTTCTCCATCCAATCTGAATGACATCCTCGCCAGGTAGAGTAATCTTGGTTGCAGGTTCTTCCCTTTCATCACTTTAAATATATTATGCCGCTCCCTTCTGGCTTGTAGTGTTTCTGCTGAGAAATCAGCTGTTAACATTATGGGGATTCCCTAGTATGTTATTTTTCATTTTTTCCTTGTTGCTTTTAGTTATTTTTCTTTGTTTTTAATTTTTGTCAGTTTGAATACTATGTGTCTTGGCATGTTTATCCTTGGATATGCTGCCTGGGACTCTCTGCACTTCCTAGACCTGGGTGGTTATTTCCTTTCCCATGTTAGGGAAGTTTTTGACTCTAATCTCTCCAAATATTTTCTTGGATTCTTTCTCTCTCTCTTTTCCTTCTGGAACCCCTATAATGTGAATGTTGATGCGTTTAATGTTGTCCCAGAGGTCTCTTAGGCTATCTTCATTTCTTTCATTCTTTTTTCTTTATTCTGCTCTACAGCAGTGAATTGCACCATTCTATCTTCCAGGTCACTTATCTGCTCTTCTGCCTCAGTTATTCTGGTATTGATTCCTTCCAGAGTATTTTTCCTTTCAGTCATTGTATTGTTCATCTCTGTTTTTTAGTTCTTCTAGGTGTTTGTTCTTAAATTCTTCTTGGTTTTGTCTCCATTCTTTTTCCAAGGTCCTGGATCATCCACTTTCATTATTCTGAATTCTTTTTCTGGAAGGTTGCCTATTTCTACTTCATTAGTTGTTTTTCTGTAGTTTTGTCTTGTTCCTTCTTCTGGTACATTGTCCTCTGCCTTTTCATTTTGTTTATCTTTCTGTGAATGTGGTTTTCATTCCACAGGCTGTAGGATTATAGTTCTTCTTGCTTCTGCTGTCTGCTCTCTGGTCTAACCAATTGTTCTTAAATCAAGATGAGGTTGCTCAGAAGACAATATCCCTGAAGAAATAGAAGAAGCAAAAGCTTAAGTTCTGGGAATAAATTCAGCATAAAATGAATGAAAATCAAAGTTTAAAAAATTATTTTAGTTGGAAACTTTTAAATTGTTATTTTATTTTAGTTGTGTGTTACTGAAATATAATATATTTAATACCTTTCGGCATCACTTCTACCCAATGGTTTTGTAGTTTTTTGATAATGGCATAATAACCTGGGTATTGATTTCTGGATTTCTTTGGTATCTAAAAACTGGGTGATTCCTGTAAGATTGCCGGTGAACCTAAGGGAACACACAATTGATATTTGGTAGAGGAGAGAGCATTAAGTAACTCTGGCTGATATCACATCAGCATTTTGACCAGTGAAATGACACCACATCCCACACAGTTGTATTGATCATTTTTCCTCTCCTGGTGTGGACATTGTTTTCAACTTTGAAGTCTTATGGTGCTATGTTGGAGTTTAAAAATTAAAAAAGTTAATATTAATAATTTCGTAATCTACTTCTATATTTTTGGTCAGATACTATCATGAGACAAAAGACTGATGCATCTTCTCTATTAAAGATGCTATATTCATCCCCATATGTATTAGTAGAACTCCTGCTTCTTCAGTGAAATGGTTAAGGTATATTGAGGAGATGGATACAAAGTTAAATTGTCTATGTCAAAGTTTCAGTGATGGGAGTTTAGTCATTAGTGCTCTCTAGTGAAGCAGGAATCTTGTGCTTACATCTTCAGACGTCTCTTAGAAAGCTGTGCTTCCAGCAAGTCTTTTACATTACTCAGCATGGCCTGATGCTTACCATCTTTATAGGATGTATATGATGCTGAATGTGGTGATCATAAGGTGTTGGCTGTGAGTTTTTAATCATCCTGGACTGGTGTGAAATTAGATCATTTTTATCTAACTTGTTTTGGATGTGATGTTTTATTCTGTTACTTTGTTGAGGGTCATGCATATACACATTCACTTTTCATGCTCTAGGAAACATTAAAACAATATAACTTTAGCACCAGACCTTATTGTTTTAGCATCCTGGATACTCTCCTTTTATTACTCTTAAATTAGATATATTCTAAATTTATTAAATTAATTATTCTAAATTTATTAAATCATAGACATTTATTACTTAAATGATAAATAAGTAAAAATTATAGGAGACAAGAAAGAATAATGTCTGAGTCCAAATCAATTAAATTACTTTGCCAACATTATGTTTCTTAGATTAATCTGAGTCTGAATTGAGAAAAAAAATCAAAATCCTTTCTGGAAAAATTTATCTGGAATAATACCTTTCGTACTAACTTAACCAAAGTGCTCAGATTATTCCAAATTGACTTCAATGGGAATACTTCAAATTTCAGCACTTTGGTGAAAAATTCAAATAAATGGTATGAAGACAAATATATAGGTTTGCCTTTTGAAATGTAAAAACATTTTTATGTGGAAGAATCCTGGTAGAACAAGTTAAATTTTGGAAAATTTTGATCATTTACACATTATAAAGCCAATTGATGAATTTTCATTTATTGAACAAATTATGATGCCTAAATTTTCAACCCAGTATGGTAGACAATAGTGCCTCTCTAGCTCTATATCTATATCATTTATATCTATATCTATCAGTATGAAAAATGAAATTAATGAATAAGAGTGCAAGAAACTCTGAACTGGTTCAAAATATATATAGATAGAAACATGGATAGATAGAGAGATAGACAGGTAAATACATAGATAGATAGATGGATAATACATAGATAGATACATACATACATATATACATACATATAAATTTTGAACCAGTTCAGAGTTTCTTACACTCTCATTCATTACCTTTATTTTCTGTATTGCTATTGTTAATAGAGCTTCTAATAACAGCTCTTACCTCTTAGTGCAACAGTGCAACCCTGCAGCTCCATCATTTTACTCACCAGTGCCTTTTTCCTATCACAAGGGTGCTACTGCAGTCCTTCCTTTTGGGCAAAGAAATGCATTCTATAGAACGTAGCTTATGAAATAGAAAGCAATTGTGTGCAGTGAATTTGAAAGACAGGCAGAGGTTTAAGAGGAATAAAAAGTTGATGGGTGGACAACTAAGATAAAGAGGAAGAGGTGGAGGTGATGCTTGGGTTGGACCTTTCAAAAGACAAAAGCCAGCACTGGGGAGGAGAGGGCAGGGGAATGGAATGTAGCCTGATTACAGTGGAACAGGAAAGGGCTGTTTAAAGGAATACTGTACCACCAGCAGGATATAACCTAAAAAAATTGGTTTCCCTCCCACATCAGCTGACAAAACCAAGTATCCTGGACCTTGGACATCTAGTGCTCTCTACTTTTTAACAACCTTCACACCAAAGTACTTCTGCTGTTTGAATAATAATCCCCATCTAAAGGTCAGCTTCACTGTATAAATAGCATGCATGCAAGAGCAGTTCCTGCAGTACTACATTCATAATGATAGTATGGATAGGGTACTTTGCCAACTATCATGTTTTATTTTATTAACACAGTCTAAACCTCAACTCAAAATATCCCATTCTGTTGTTTCTATAGTTTTTAGGCCATGTAATTCACCTTACCCACATCTGCAATTTTACTATAAATAATTATCTACAGGAACATGGTTCAGACCAGCTGTCAGATCACACTAAAAACTAGTATGAACTCTTGGAGAGCTCTTCTTAGCAAGATATTTTCTTGATCTCCTCTAGCTTATTCAGCCGTATTAGAAACCCTGATGATAGAAAACTCCATGGCTTTCACCTACAACTCTTGCCGCTGGAAAGATGTTTTCCCAGTGCTCTAAGTAGGACAGGCAGGATCCTGAGCTCCATGTGGAGCCCTTTGCCTAACATTTATGAGCATCAAATTTTATCCTAGATAGAGTATCCTAAACGGGAAAAGTTTACATCTTGTTACAAAAAGAATTTGACAAGGTTTTATACACCTTAGGTATTATGAATCATCGCAGCCAATGCTGGGGCAGATTCCTCTAGAACGTAGTGAACTATATTTATCCAACAAGTGCAGCTGGGACCTGGCTGCAGTTCTGAGCGCTATCCCTGACTCAATGTTTACTTCCACCACTGCCTCCTGATGACCAGGAGAGAAGTCATACTCTCAGAAGAAGACTGGTATCTTTAAAAATCCACAGGACAATAAAAATGCTGTGGAACATCAAAAATGTGCTAGGATGAAAAGAATGATACCGAGAACCCTATCTGCTGATAATTATTTTCTTCTACAGCACTGATCTTGGTTTCCTCTTGTATTAAATGGTCCAGGAAAATTGCTTTAAAAAGACTCCTGGCAGCCTCTTCTTTCTGCCTACTCTGAAGTCTCCTTCTTGTGTCATGAAATGAGCTCCTTTGTCTGTGGCTCATCTTCTTATGTGGCACCACCCAGATTTCTGCTTCTGCCCTCTTCCCATATCATGGAGGATGTAAGAGTCCGTTTTGGAAAGAGACTGTGGCAATTCAGGATATGTTGTTTGGAAAGATAAAAGATAGCAAGCACAACTGAAGTACGTAAAATGTAAGTTTGCTATTAAAATACATAATTAGATGATAGAAACTATAGTTGCTTATATTATACAAAAAAGCATTGGTGAACTTTTGATGATTTTACTACGGTTGTACGGTTGCTTCCTAAGTGAGAGTTGGTATAAAAATATGTATAAGTGTGGTATAAATACAAATTTAAAAATGCTTGAAATAGTAGCTATAAGATATATTGGCAGGATTTTGATAACAACTAGTAGTATATTGTTGTTAATATATTAGATATTCTGCTGTTGGCTAAACTCAGTAAAGTGGTAGAGCTACTGATATTGCTGTTTTCATTATGCAGAAATATCATAAGGATGTGGATACAGAGTATAAATAAGTATTTGGGACTGGAAGAGGAATAAAACAAATGTAAAGTTTGAGGGAAGTATAGTAAAATCACTTATGCTTCTGATGATTAAGTTCTACATGTACAAGAAACTGGGGTTTCGTTAGCCATGACATAATTCAGAAATTAGTATCTCTGTTCATACAAACAGAGCACTAATCTCAGCAATAGACCATATTCATGCAATTTGTTAAATGTATGAAGATGAGTGCTTGCCTGAGACTCAAATATAACAACAACAGTAATAGTAACAAAGATCCTACCATTACTTTTTTCCAATAATCTTTAAATACCTGATTAAAACATAATTTCACATTAACATACAACTGCAACGTTAATGTATTGGATTGGCCAAAATGTTCCATTGGTTTTTAAGTAAAACCAAAAGAAATATTTTTCATTTTCACCAAGAACTTTGTTGAAAAACATATTCACCATTTTGTTCTACTACTTTCTGCCATTTTTCAGGCAACTTTGTAATTCCATCTTCTAGAGGACTCCCATCCAATCCCACCATTACACAGCATCACCTTCTTTGGATGAAGACCTGCCTTTGGTGTAGTTGGTGGTGGCTCATTTCGCTTGTTCCACAATCTCTTCTGTTCCACATTATTATACAGTAACCACTTTTCATCGCCCATCATAATTTGTTTTAAAAACGGAACAGTTTTGTTACATTTCAATAGAGAATCGCATGTGGAAATACAGTCAAAAAAGGTTTTTTTCACTTAACTTATGTGGAACCCAAACATCAAAGCCATTAACATAACCAAGCTGGTGCAAATAATTTTCAACACTTGATTTGGATATTTTGAGTATGTCAGCTGTCTCCTGCGTGGTATAACGTTGATTGTTCTCAATTAATGTCTCGATTTGGTCACTATCAACTTCAACTGGTCTACCCGACCATGGAGCATCGTCCAGCGAGCAATCTCCAGCACAAAACTTCACAAACCACTTTTTTTGACACGTTTGATCTGTCACAGCACCTTCTCCATACACTGCATAAATTTTTTTTCTTTTTTGTGTTTCAGTTGTGTTTTTACCTTGCTTGAAATAATAAAGCATAATATGCTGAACATGTTGCTTTTGTCCTTCCCTCTTCAATATTAAAATGGCTACACAAAAATTCACCAATTTTGACAAGTTTTTTTTTTAATGCACACTGATATTACAGCTGTCACAATACAATCTAACAAAATTGTTTCAAATTAAGTTAAGAACAATTAAGAGCTACTAGAGCCATCTTATGGAAAAAAACCAAACGAACTTTTTGTCCAACCCAATAGAAATGCTCCCAAACTAACTCTTTCCTGCCACAGGGTCGCAAAAGTCATTCTCTGATTTGAGGAAAAGCAGAATTAAACTGTAAGCAATTTCTAATGTTTCTGTGAACTGTGTAAACGTTATTGTGAAGGAAAAATTCCCAGAGATGAGGGTGTACCTAAGAAAAGAGATGCCCGATGAGGTTGGAGGCTCCAGATCCTGCAGGTAGGCTGGAAATAACAACACATGACAGCAGGATTCCCTAAAGAGAAAAGAGAGGCTGAAAGGAGGAAGAAGAGAAAAAGAAAGAATCCAGGAGATGTTGAATGCACTGGGGCATGCTGCCTAAGGGGACTGAGGGAGACAGTAGTATAAGTGAAGGGATCAAGGGGACAAGGGGCAAATTAAGTTAGTGGGAATAATCAATTGGCAGGGTTGAAGAATTACTGGAACAAGGGTACCAAAGTGTTGTTGGAAAGGATATTGAGGTTATCAAAGAGCTGAAATTACTGGTAATGACAGCAAATTGGCATGACCCTAAGACTGAGTGTCCCTTTAAATTTTGTGTTTGCCTCACCCTAGTCTCATCCTTGCTGAAATACTGAGATGGTCTAAACTAAGAAGACATTATTATTGGATAGAATAAATAATAAATTGAGATAAATTATTGAAATTTGAGAAGGAACATCCTGAGGAATAGCAGACAGTAAAAATGAGGGGTAGAAGATGTGCTGTGATGATGTGGGACACTTCAAGAAGAAGAAAGGGAGACTTGTCTGAAAGTAGCCATAAGCACAAACTCCACCTTTGGACCCAGTGGGACGATTCCAGAAAAAGGAAGTATAGACCACAGAAAACAGAAACGTAGTAATGGTCCTCAGTGTTCACAAGACTGGAAACTGGCCCTTGAGCTCCCCTACCTCCATCTGTCTCAGCCTGATCTCTTTTTGTCTCAGCAATCTGCTTCCTGCTCTAGATTTCCCCGTTTGGCAAACCAATCACTCAGTTTCTCTGGCTCTCTACTGTTTCTCTTTATTCCCCAGCTGATGCCTTAATTTCCACTCTGGCCTACCACTTGTTTTGGAAAGTGCTTCTGGTCACTGACCTCTTTATATTGGCTCAGAAATCTGCTTTGTGGACATGCCTCAGTAGTCAGCCCTATGGGGTGTGTATTCACCCCACATTCATGGAATATACATCTCTCCTCATTTTCCTAAGCACTTATAGCAAGTAAAACTAGCCAGTTTTAACAATATGATCTTGATTTCAATCATAGCAGAAATTTATATAACTTGATCTACTGTCCAGTTTGTTTCATGGAATTTTACAATTAAGAAATGAAAATAGCAAAAAACTAAATTTCAACATCAGTTTCTCAAAAATAAAAATCACCAAAACCCTGATTCTCAATCTACCTTTTTAAAGATTCCTCCTAAAATTATATCCCTTTAACCTCCAGCCAAAGAAAGCACTCAAAATTTTATTTCTTGTAAAATAAATATTTATTGCAAATGATGTTCCAATATCTGGTGTATGTGCTTTCAGTTTTGTTGTTGTTATTACCATTTTACACTTAGGAAAGTCTCACATTGCATATCATTAAGATGTATGATTTACAGTTAATTATAATGTTATTCTTTTACTACTGGACTTTTGATAAGAAACATATCTTCTCTGTTATACACTTTTCAATGTACAGATTTATTTTCAGGATTAGGACCTTGCTCTATTGTTTGCTCACTTTGGTTTCTGTACAGTAGACTCTCTTAACCCACCTCAAGTTACCCAAACTGCTGGTAACAAGCACTCCATTCCTCTGTAAAAAGCACCCAGTGCTCTAGGCTGCTGGCCACGCTCCTGTACCCTCGTGCACTCCTGTGTCCTCCAACTTAGTTGTAGTTTACCGAGTCAGTTGAGTTTGCCCAAAGTTATTTTATTCAGTTTCACTTGTTGTCATTTTAAAATTAAATAATTATGTAAGTCATTTAGGTGTGTGTGAAAAAAAAATAAACAGTAACAACAAACACCCCAATTTGTTTCTAGGAAAATTAAACTTAATGCTTTGAAAAGTCTTGAAGAAGTTAAATTATAAATTGTAGTTAAATTAGATGTGGACAGAAACAATCTGTAACGGTTTGACAAAGCTTATGTTTCCTAAAGACTTTACATTTAATTTCCACTTTAAAGACCTCACAACTGGAAATTATAAATGATATGTTATGAGCATCATTTATTCCAAAAAGCCATTTGAAGAACTAAATAAAGGCTTCGGTCTATATGTAGAATTTGATGAAAAATGTGCCCTTATATACATTAAGTTAAAATAAACTTTAAAAATATGTGTTATACTTCATTACTCCCCATTTAAATTCATATTTTAAACTAACAAATTAACTAAAGTTTCCAGTAACAATCCATGGCATCTACTGTATGTTCCCCTGTATATTACAATCTTCCTGAAACCCAAACTCAAGTCTGGTTCACCTGATTCCAAACCCTTTGCTTTTAACTACTATGGTAACATTATTCAGTTCTTGCCTGACTTTTCATACCTTAAAATACAAACAAAGGACAACGACAATAAAAAAGCTTTAGTTTTAATACTCTCTAGCCAAAACCCAATTTTTCTCCTTTCCAAAGACAAGTTCCTCAAAAGAATGAACGATGATTTCTTCCTCCATTCACTCTTCAAGCTACAGCAGCCGAGAGTCTGGCAAAGAACCCTAGCAAAGGCCTGGGACTACTGTTGAGAAGTCCACCCATGACTCTTTCAATTACACTTTCCCAGTAGATTTTTTTCATCCCCATCTTATTTGATTGCAGTGCAGTATTTGGACTGTTAGCTTTTTGCTTTATCTGCAGATCATCTCCTTCCTTGGCAATTTCTCCTTCATCTTTTGTTGTTTCTCATTCTCTTTTGCAGGCCCACTCTTCTTATGCTTACTTTTTGCAGGATTTGTCAATAGTTCTCTTATGTTCCTTTCCTTAATTTCTGATTATAAAAGTAAAATAAGGCCATTATAGAATATTAGATATTAAACATTACCTTGAAAGTAACATAAAATTTACAATTATGCATAATCATGCCACCTAGCAATTACTACTGTCATCATACATTTTCCCTGCCTTCTTTATGCCTAATATATTTAACAGAAATGAAATGATATCCATCTTTAGTTTTGTTTTCTACTTTTATCATTAAATATTATTCTATAAACTTTCCAACCAGTATTATTAAATATTTTTCAATGTGATTTTTTTATAGTTGGATGACATTAAATTATATGGATTTGTACTGGCTTATTTAAGCACTCTACCTCTGCTGTTACTTATTTAACTTTCTTCTATGTAGAAATATATTTTAACTCAAGATACAAATTTTAGTTTTTAAATGTAGAGTTTAATTTATTCACTTTTAGTCATAACTAATAATTTTTTTTCAAGCACTTACATGTCAAAGAATGTATAATTTCTGTATTTCTCACAAATTGTTAACTATCTGGTTTTCTACAGAATTCTTAGATTATATTTTTGCCCTATGAAAACTTTATATTTCAGATTATGTTCTGGAATTTTGTATTGTGAAGCAGATATATCCAGCCACTATGTTTTTATGTTTTCAGGTGTCTTTTTTTGTTCCTGTCTGGATGTCTATAAGGATTTTTCTTCATCTCCAAACTTAGCAATTTTTACTAGGCTATGTCTAGGGTTATTGTTCAAAAGTAACTTTATTAGAGTAAATTCATATTTATTAGAGAAACTTCATCAGGGCCAGCAGTGAAGAGTAATCAGACATTGGCATCTTTTGCTTAAATCATAAAATAAGAATTTTCAACATGTCCACAGTGCAGAACTGGCTATCAAATAATAATATTAAATGTGTGATGCTGATAAACCTTCAGACTTATTAAGTGATATAAACTTATAGAGACCTTGGCAAGTATTAAAATACATAGATTATTCAATTCTGCCCCAAGAGTTATTTGCTCATTCATGTATTTCCTAGTTATACTTGTGTGTAACTTAATTATTTATAAGAACATTCAGGCATGTCATTTAGTTTGATCCTCAAAACAACCATGACAGGGAATTTTGGTTATTGTTTCCCTATTTTATAAATCAGGGAAAAGATGCTCAGAGCAATTCAGTAACTTTCCCCAGTTTATCCAACTACTAAGTCTTGGAGTAAAACTTGTAGCCAGGTCTTCTGATTCCAAATAGGTATGTTTGTTAAACCTACCATGTTGATTTTTTTTTTTTTACATAATTTATGTACTTATGAGCCCAAGAGACAGAGAAACAGCCTCTGTGGACTGGAGTAAGGACTATAATGACTTGTGTCAGTCATGATATATACTGGAAAGTTTCATTCTCACTACCTGGAATTCTACCATCCTGGTTTGATTAAAGAGTCCCCTAAAGATTTTTTTAAAAAATTTCTTCAGAAAGTCCATTTAAAATATAAAGTTTCCAGAAAAAATCAAGCCATATTTTTCTTTAAGGGAAAAACTTGAGTATGTATTAGTATGTTTGGAAGAGAAGAATAACAACTAATGTGAGAAATGTGTGATGATCAGGGATAAAAGGGAAAAGGTGCTCATCAAAAGAGAACAGGCTAACATAGTTTATTTCATTCTATAACCAGTATCACATCTGCTTGAAAGTACTGTAATATTCTAAACACCCTATAACTCACATCTTTTCAATCAACAACAAATGTGGAGTAGATCCCTCATCACTTAGATAAAACATATTTCAAATTTGATAGGCATTATAATATAAACCCCTAAAATACACATTTCAGCAGATTTTTGCATTAAATCTTCTGTAGCATTGCTAAGAATTATATATATATATATAGAACTAAGCTACTAAAAAAATAGGACACATATTGTAACAAGTATGTAAGTTTTGTACCATATGAAAATTGATATACCTGCTATTTGATTACTGTAAGGTACACATTATGATTACGTAGTCTTGCAGTAAGGGTTTCTTTACTTTCAGGGTACTTTACTTGCACCTTTTTCCGACTAACGATCATTGTGAAGGACTTTAAAGGATCTCCACTTTCTAGGTAACCAGCTAGCTCGCCATAGTGATGTGAATGCTGTCCCAGACTCATGAGATTCCTGAGTCAAAAATAAAGGATTTTGTTATTTACAGCGATAGCAATAGCCAGAGTATCAGCATTTTCTTGTGCTGGTTCCTCCAGCTTCCTTTTCCACAGAGCAATGCGTCCGAGAGTTTGCATTACAGAAGAACTCTGAACTTGGAGATTCTGAAACCTTTATATATAAATGGGCAGGTATCATGTCTGCCCTCTACTCTGGAGGAAGATACTATCTCTATCTCCTAAGGATGTTTGCTATACAAAAATCTTTTAAAGGTTTTTAAGAACAAAGGGCAGTTAGTACCTCACTCCCAAGATACACAGAAATGCAAGACACCCTTGGAGAATTTTTTACCAACAGTCATTTGCAATATAGTTAGTACCCTGTGATAATTTCTGACCCTATAAAATAAATACTGAACTACATATTCACATTAACCTTACTGGGATATATGACCTTTCCTTTCTTTTACAGCTTCAATGTTTTATGTCTAGTGACAATACCTGTGTATGTTTCAAGAATGTGAACCTGTTCTTCAGCTTCTCAAATATACAAAGTATTGATATATAGGTATGTAAAGTCTTTATCAGTTTTCGGCATTTTTGGAGCTAACTTGTTTTTATCTTGCCACTGACCCATTAAAATAGTTCAATGTTTTTAAAGAATACATTTCCAAATAAATTTTTCAATCATATATAGCTCAACCAAAATGCAAAAAAAATTTAAAAAGTCAGGATAATAAAACAACACTTGGCAGAATTAGTAAGTAGTATATTCACCAAATGTATGTAATTGAAAATTTTTTTGAAATTCACATATTCCCATAATTATACAAAACATACACAAAATTATCTTGTTACTTATGAAAATGATGGAGAATATTACTTGTTAAGCGAAATTAAAATTTATATGCAATAAAATGTTTGCTACTGATACATACACACATACACACACAATAGATATTATTTAGAATGTTTACATCTCCAGAAAAGAAAAATCCCACCAGTATACCACTATAAAACAAATGCGACCCATCAATACATTACATATATATGTGTATATAATACATTACATATAATATACATAGTATTTCATAGTATATATAATATATAGGTTATATAGAATATTTCAATAGAGACAACTTATTTTTAGTATCTTAGATTCTCATATACTGATAATACATATGATTATATAGCATATGTTTAATTAAAAATTCCTGCCTTTCAAGGTTTTAAAAGTCCTTAAATATATTCATGTTCTTTTAAAATGAAAACAATTGAGAGCAGGTTAGAGAAAGCTGAAGACAAAAGAGGCTAGACAATACTTCTCCAAAAGTAAATAGATCTATCCACTATTCAAGAATGATTCAAACATTCATTATCAGTCAAATAACTGCCAAGCAGTTAAAATCCCTCTCATTGCAAGGACCCTAAATGTAGCTTAATGCCTTCCTCTCCCATCTCCTGACTTCTCTGGGTCATTTCATTCACACCTCTCTTTCAAGCCATCTGGGATCCCTGGTACAGCCGGGTTTTAATGCTGCACTCCTGGCCTGACAGTATTTGCTGCTCTTTCACCTGCCAGCCCTTTGTTCCTCCCCAAGATTGCATGAGCGCTGCAAGTCCCGTCAGGCATGCATGCACAGCAGCTTTCCTGCGTTCAGTCTCTTCCTCTAGTCCTTAAGTCTGGTAAATCCTTTCATTATTTTGCCTTACCCGTATAGCTGTTCCATCTACTTTGTGATCTCTAGAAGCTAAAAATCTACATGAGGATTAAATCTAGATACATGTGATATCTGTAGAACACCAGAGTGGAAGAGAAGTGTAAGTGAAGAAAATCACATAAAAACTCCCTGCTCTTATATAGAATTGTTATAAATCACCTGGGTTTGCACTGAAATTTAAAAATTCAGAAGCTATGGGATTTGAAAATAAGTGTAATCAGTACTTAGAGAAATATCAAATAGCTCCTCCTCAAGGCAGATAAGCCCTACTTACTACCCAGGACTTGATTTTTCATTCTTTGTCTAGTGCCTCCCAGGATTTGCATCCCACCTCTTGAGCTCCACCTACACACAAAGCTCCTTTTACACTTCCAAAAATAATTTCTGATCTGACATTCCCAGTGATATTGAGTCTATACCTCAACTTCCATCTGTTTCCCACACTCTATTTCTATAGACTATACAACTAAGAATATGGTACTTGGCTTAGCCGTCATTCTCCTTAATTATTCAGAAGTCTTTCCAAACTTTAGCCTTTTCCAAGTTTCTCCTTTCAGTCAATACAGACAACTTACCCAGTTTAACTCAGACACAATTATACTTCTCAGAGGCTTCTGTGAAAATGATATCATTCACTTCAGTGCTCAATAAAATAAATCTGATTTAAAATTTCAAAACTTGAACAAGTGAGAGCAAGAAGGGACAGGGGACTCCTCTAGTACAGGACAAACTCCAAGATATATAAAAATTCATGTCATTCTTCAAATGTGTAATGAGTAAAGACACAGACAAAATCCAGAAAAATATTTGCCATTCTAAGCATAGAAGAAAAAAAAAAGAAAAATAACAACAAAAAACTCTATGAACTTTACTGATTAAAACACAAAGAAACAAATAAGCCAGGATGTCACATAATCTTACGGCAATCCTTTAGTCGAATTAGAATGTTTCCATGGAAAACTGTGGAGAAGCCAAATTTGGGAATGAGGTAAGCAGAGTAATTTTAAATTGTGTTGTTGCAATCATGAAGTTAAGGCTCCTGTTACAGAGGGGCTCAAAACTGATTAGGCAAGGCTTAGTTTTTGATGACTTATACTTGATAAACCAGTTTCAGAGAGATTTTTTTTCCACAGAGTTTGTACAGAGGTCAGGAGAGCACCGACTCAGGTGACTGTGGAGAAATGTTAAACATTGGCTCTTTACTACAAACCTGTTCTCGGGTTCCTGCCTCTTGTCTCTCCTGTTCCATGTTTCACTGCCTGCCAGAAATATAACTAATTTTTATAATAGGGCAAAAAATCAGAATTAATCTACTAGTGGTAGAGCTCTGAGAATTCAGATAATGTTTTTAAAAATCAAGAGAGAGACAGACAGAAAAGGGATAGTCTAATCTAAGAAATCAGGAAGAGAGAGGAACATTTCCAAATATATGTAATCTCTGTATGTACAGTGGCCTTTGTTGGCTAAAACAAGATGACTATTAGAGGTAAACGTGACTTATAATTCACTGGAAAATATACTAGGGATAGGGTGAAAAGGAAAATTTGCAGCCTCATGTTTGTCCATTATATAAAGTCAACTTAGTTAACTTGAGATTTTAAACTAAGGAAATAAATGAGCCCTCTGAAGAGAACTGAACTTTTGTTAAGACAAGACCATATGTGGAAAGTGGAAGTAGAATGATTCTTGGTTTAAAGGATAAAGATTGGGGGTGGGGAGCAAAGTAACACAGAATACCAAGGAGCTCTATAACTGTGGAGAAGTCCAGAGTATGGAATGGGGTAATTTAAATGAAGGACAAAGGAAACATAAATATAAGTGTACTATAGGTCACCCAGATGACACAGAAAACTTCACAGGGCAAAAATAGTGTTGAAACAAGATATATAAAGATGTTTCAGTGATGGGGAACCTCTGGGCAGAGACTTCAATGGCGTGTTTCAGGAGTCCTTTTGTTCCTGTTCTGATGCGCATTTCTGTCAGTTCTTTGGATGAGGCCATGAATGATAAATTGATATATTTTCAGTAAGAACAAAGTGAACAAGGGTCCCAATAACTTGGTTTATCAACTCTCCACTTCTTCAACGGTCCCTCATTTTTTCTCTTACTATTGATTTTTATCTCCCTATATTTACTCTTCCTTTTCCTTTCCAAACATTCCTAACATTATTTTACACCCATGACTATTTTTCCTCAACAATAGTCATGTCTCAGACCTCTGAAAATTGACTACCACCCCTGCCATCCCACCAGAACTATCCCTGCTAATGTCCTTGTGATGCTGTCCTAGTTGTCAAAAACCTATGGACTTGTCTCAGACCTCATCTTACCAGTCTCTCTGGTACTTACCTCCTTTGATAAATTCATCCTTGTCACATTCTCACTTCCTTTTTGGTCTTCCTCCTCCAATCCATTTAAAACACTGGAATTCCTTGTAGTTCCATTGGCTTCTCACATTCTGCTGCCTCTTAGGGCAACCTCACCTATTTCATGATTTAAACAAATATCTGCAGCAGTCATCTAACTCTGAGTCCCAGACCAAGTATCTTCTCCTGAATGTTCTAAAGGAAAGCAGAACTTAACAAAACTAATTCAACAAAACTAACAATTTCCTTCTATTCCTAACCTAATCTTCTCCTCCAGAAGGCATGGGCTTAGAAAACAGAACCAGAAAACACAGTCACCCACACTAGGTTATAGATTCCTTCCAAACCTCATGCCCTTGCCCAGTGATGGGTTGGGATTTAGCTGACTATAGGCTTCACCAGCTGTAGTGTGTGCAGCAACAAGGAAGGCAATTTGAACACAGGTTACTTGTATTCTTATAAAGGTACCACTAAAATATCACTCCAAAGAAACATAAAAGCACACATTTCAAATTCTTAGTGTTTATTTTCTTATTAAATTACTTCCCTTATACTGCATTATTCTCACTTTCATTATGTCATAAAATTCACAAATTTAACTTTCCTCATTACATCATTCTTATCCCAAGGATGGAAAGTTGTGTTTTCTAAAGGACATTAGGAAATTGATCATTTCTATATAAAAAAGTACATGTTTAGTCTTTCAAGGAAAGCAATATATCTTAATTAAAAATAGATGCTCTTAAAAATCATACATTTAATTCGACTTTTTTATATTTGGATGATACATTCATGTATTATTATTGGGGGGGACCATAGTGTTCATCTGCAACTAAACAAAACTTCTTTTTCCCTCTTCTACGCAACCTTTATAAAGTAGGGCAGAGAAGAAACTGGCTTGCCAGATTCTAAACACATGAAAACCATTGCACCTAAATTTAGAATTTTTTAAAATCTTTTTTCATATTCCAATTTGGCTTTGAGAAAATTTGAATTCTTTAGCTGCACTTTAAAAGTTATTCTTTCTTTTTTTTCTCTTTCTAGGCTTGGGAGCATGGTAACACTGTTTGTTTATATAGCACTTTATGTCATTATATGTGTTAAGTCTGATCCTACAGAGGAAGTGGGCTGGTATAAAGTCAGCCAAGGTATGTTCATTGGATTTGATGCAAGGAGTAGAATGGCAGAATGAGAAGAAGAATTATTTTATCCCATTAATGTATAATGTAGAGGAAATAGTCCCTCCTGCATGTTCTCTTGGCCTCTGGGCTTGGAAGCATAGGTATGAGAAGACTGGGAATAATTTGTTGACCACAGATAAACAGTAATCTTTATTTCCAACATTCCAACCATACTTTTTCCCATTCAAAAATATGCATGAGCTCAGTTACCTGGAAGGTCTTTCTCCTCTTGTACCATTTAGCTATTGCTGTGTAACATTTTTTCCTACCCTGCCCACATCCCCCCACCATGCCCAACCAAAGAAAAACCAAAACAAAACCTCTCAGCAGCTTAAAATAAGCCTATATTTCTCATGAGTCTACAAGTCAGCTGGGTGGTTTTTCTGGTCTTATCTAGGTCACTCATGCACCTGTGGTTAACTATAGGTCAAGTAAGTCGCTCTGGTGATCTAGGCTGGGCAAATTGATTACGTGATCAATTGATCACGTGATCAACTTGCTGTAAGCTAGTCTTGGTCACTGATCTTCCAGCAGGCCAGCCCAAGCTTAATGCATAGGCAGGATTCCATGAGCAGAAGGCAGGCGGAGGCTTAGAACAGGCACACCTTCACTTCTGTTTCATTCTTGGCCCAGGTTTAAGAGATGGAAAATAGACTCCACTTATTGATGGAGGAGCTGCAAAGCCACACTGCAAAGAGATTTATTTCAGGTAATATCATGGCATAACAGCATATCCCAAAGCATAGTGGCTTAAAACAACCAATTTATGTTTCTCACAGATTCTGTGGTCAGGAATTTAGACAGAATCAGGGGCTCACCTCTACTTCACTATGTCTGGGAAGACTTAAACCTGGGAGTGACTCGGCAGCTGGGCACCAGAATCATCAGAAGGCTCATTCACTCCACATCAAGCACCTGGGCTGAGGTGACTCAAAGACTAGGAGTGCTGAGTAGGGAATCCATGTGTAGCCTCCCCATGTGGCTTGGTTCCTTCACGGTATGGCAGCCATAAGGTAGTCAGACTCATTACATGGAAGTTCAGGGCTCCAGGCCAGGGCTCACAGCAGAAGCTGCATTGCCTTTTATGACACAGCCTTAGAAGTCATACAGCAAACATTTCACCATACTTTATTAGTTCAGGTGATCATAAGCCTGCCCAGACCAAAGGGGAGAAGAATTAGCCTCCATCTCTTGATAGGAGAGTGCCAAGACCTCACTGTAGATGATTATGTGGGACAGGACATATTGTCGCAGTCATCTTAGGAAAATACAATCTGCTCTCATCTGCATTCTAGCCACATCAATTCACATTCCCCCTACATGCAAAATATGCTCATCTCTTTCCTCAAAACCTTCATTATGGCATCAGCTTATAGTACAGTAGCTCATTATCTAAATTGTGTCCTGTTGTGGATGAAGCCACTTGGATATAATTCCTTGAAGTCCCAGAGTACAAACCCTCTAGTTCTTTTTTTTTTTCTTTAAAATCTTTATTGGAGTATAATTGTTTTACAATGGTGTGTTAGTTTCTGCTTTATAACAAAGTGAATCAGTTATACATATACATATGTTTCCATATCTCTTCCCTCTTGCATCTCCCTCTCTCCCACCCTCCCTATCCCACCCCTCTAGGTGGTCACAAAGCACTGAGCTGATCTCCCTGTGCTATGCGGCTGTTTCCCACTAACTATCTATTTTACATTTGGTAGTGTATATATGTCCATGCCACTCTCTCACTTTGTCACAGCTTACCCTTCCATTCTCTAGTAGGTCTGTGTCTTTATTCCTGTCTTAACCCTAGGTTCTTCATGACATTTTTTTTCTTAAATTCCACATATATGTGTTAGCATATGGTATTTGTCTTTCTCTTTCTGACTTACTTAACTCTGTATGACAGACTCTAGGTCCATCCACTTCATTACAAATAGCTCAATTTCGTTTCTTTTTATGGCTGAGTAATATTCCATTGTATATATGTGCCATATCTTCTTTATCCATTCATCCGATGATGGACACTTAGGTGGTTTCTATCTCCTGGCTATTGTAAATAGAGCTGCAATGAACATTTTGGTACATGACTCTTTTTGAATTATGGTTTTCTCAGGGTATATGCCCAGTCGTGGGATTGCTGGGTCATATGGTAGTTCTTTTTGTAGTTTTTTAAGGAACCTCCATACTGTTCTCCATAGTGGCTGAACCAATTCACATTCCCACCAGCAGTGCAAGAGTGTTCCCTTTTCTCCACACCCTCTCCAGCATTTTTTGTTTCTAGATTTTTTGATGATGGCCATTCTGACTGGTGTGAGATGATATCTCATTGTAGTTTTGATTTGCATTTCTCTAATGATGAATGATGTTGAGCATTCTTTCCTGTGTTTGTTGGCAGTCTGTATATCTTCTTTGGAGAGAAGTCTATTTAGGTCTTCTGCCCATATTTGGATTTGGTTGTTTGTTTATTTGTTATTGAGCTGCATGAGCTGCTTGTAAATTTTGGAGAGTAATCCTTTGTCAGTTGCTTCATTTGAAAATATTTTCTCCCATTCTGAGGGTTGTCTTTTTGTCTTGTTTATGGTTTCCTTTGCTGTGCAAAAGCTTTGAAGTTTTCATTAGGTCCCATTTGTTTATTTTTGTTTTTATTTCCATTTCTCTAGGAGGTGGGTCAAAAAGGATCTTGCTGTGATTTATGTCATAGAGTCAAACCCTCTAGTTCTAATTCCAAGGATCTGTGATCTCAAGAGTCTCCTCAGCAGGCTACTCTGGAACAATGGCCTTAGGATTCTTAGGAGCCCTAATTTTTAACAGAAAGTCATGCCCTGAAGTCCTTAGAAAGATTTTCATTTGTTTGAAAGGGTCTATGAAGTATGTCTGTTAATCTTTCTGAGGTTTTAACAAAAGGTTATATCATCAGACCCTTGGCTTTATCCAGACCCTAACATCTGAAACAGCTATGAGCCTACCTCTACCTCTTGATGGAAGAGTGGCAAGATTGTATTATAGAAGAACATATGATAGAGAAGATATTGTTGGAAAACACAACCTGCCACAATAGTGATACCAGGAGCCCATGAACTGGATGAGATATCAGTGAAATTAACTTACCACACCCCCTCCTATAAAGTTATTCATCCATTTTTGGATAAATATTTGTAGAGTATCTTCTATGTTTCAAGTATAGTTATGGGCACTAGAAATAAAACAATAAATAAAACAGACAAATATTCTACCTCATAGTCCTTTACATTCTCACCAGGGGGTCAGACGATAAATAATAAGCATAATACATAGTATATTAGGTAGTGATACATACAAAGAAGAAAATAACCAAGCACAGGAAGGGAGATGGAAAGTACACGTGGTGGATTGCCAGTTTAGATAATATTACTGGGGAAGAGCTCACTGAGACAATAATATTTGAGTAAAGACCCAAAGGAAGTGAGAGAGTGAGCCAGACAGATATTGAGGGAAGAGGACTCCAAGTAGAAGGTGTAGTAGGTGTGAAGTTCCTAAAGCAGTAGTGGGCCTGGCATGTGTTGAAGGAAAAGCAAGAGGAAGTGGTAGAAAGTGAGGTCACAGTGGGAACTCGGGCCATATGACATAGGGACCTATTGGCCACTCAGTATTGGGCATTGACTATGAGAGAGAGATAGGAAGCAATTAACGGATGTTTAGCTCATGAATGAAGCGAACTAACAACCCCTTTAGCAGAATCACTCTGGCTGCTCTGTTGAGAGCAGACTGAAAGAGGCATGGACAGAGTAGGGAAACCGGTTCAGAAGCTATTGAATTAATACAGATAAATGGGCTAAGGTAGTAGCAGTGGTGAGAACTCTGATCCTGCATATATTTTGAGGGTAGGAACAATAGGACCTGATGAGGTGGTGCATGAGGATGCTAAGAAAAAAGTCAAGGATGAAGCCAAAATCTTTGGCTTGAAACACTGGGTGGATTTACTGGGAAGATGAAGCTGGGAGTATATGAAGAGAGAAGGAAAACTAGGTGCCTGAATATTCTGCTGAGGTTTAAGGAGGAACATCTGATTCATAAATTGATTCTTCTTTGCAAGACCAAGAGCACCTATGGGTTGTTTGTTTGTTTAGCGAACAAAGGCATAGATAAGTTGGATCCTGTGAGAAAAAGAGAAAGCTTTCATCACCCAGAACTAACTACCTCAAACAAGACTGCTCAGGAGTCATTCCGGCAGCTCCCATCTTTCCCACACTGCAAGGTCCCTTTGTGAATGGCCTCCACATTGTTAAAATTTCCCCCTAGGTTCCCATCTTTTTTACCTTGAATATTTTCAGCTTCCAAATAGCTACAGCTCTTAAGATGTCAAAAAGCTTTCTGGGTGAGCATAGCATTGTCGCAAATGGGACACTTTGGGGTATAAATGCTGAAAGGGATAACTCCTCTTTAATTGCATTGATTACTATCAGTTGCCAGTCAGGCAGTACGTATCCTACCTGCTGACTAATACCAAAGCACACTCGTCCCAGACAAAAGCAAAGGTGAAACGCAAAAGGCTGACAGTTTCAGCTGTTAATAATAGTCATTAATTAAGCATTTTGCAGAAGAGCTTCTAACTGTTCATTGAACCTTCACTGTTATTATCAATACATTTATTGGGCACCTACCAAGTGCTAAGGGTCCAATAACGGTATAAAATACAGCCACTGCTGTTGCATGGTTTATGATCCATTAAAACACACATTTTTCAGTTTTCTACATTTGCTCAAGGTTCTGGTCAGTAGTGCTTTACTGCATTAAGGAGAGAGATAGGACACCAAAGGCAAGAGAAGACAAAAGGAAGAAAAAGAGAGTTCACTATGTACATGAAGTATATGTTTACCTAAAGGTTTCTAAGTGATGTTTTGGTGAAAGTGATTTATCTGTGAGATTCAATTCTATTAATGAGAATTTTCTTCCCTCAAAATTTGCTGCTGCTTACATCTTTAAAAAGGGTTACTCTTGACATGCAGAAAAGACATTAATGCATTCTACCATTTTCTAATGGCAGAAACAGAAGCTTAGAACAATATATCAATAGTAAGCAGTAGAAGGAAGAAGAATGAAAGCACCATGAAGCTTAAGGACAATGATTGTAAATTCCCAGTTCTCAGGAAGGAGACTGGCACATAGCAGGTGCTCTAGTAAACATTCTAAAGAATGGATGGATGGATGGATGGATAGTGGATGGATGAATGGAGACGTGAATAAATTGAATAAGGACATTCAAAATTGCAATTATGAAATACAGGCCAAAAATCTTCATTTGGAATGTGGAAGTGACAGAACTATGAAACTTGCTCTCCAGTTCACAATTTCCTCATCCTGTAAGGAAGATGATTGGATATTTAAGGTGATTTCTATGTCTAAAATAAGTTACTTTAATAATAATGATGATTTTTAATTTTTTGAGCTTTGTATTCATCTATGGTTCATCTCTGAACCAGTAATATGGGAATCTATTTTTAATAATAACAATATTAATGCTAACTTATACATGTATTAATTAGATTTCAAATTTAATAATCCTACAAGGTGAGATTCATTATGTGTCTCATTATACAGATGAGGAAACTGAGGTTTAAATAGGTCAGTATTTTGCCCAAGGTCATAGAGGAGGGCATGGTAGAGCTGGGATTCTAAATCAGGTCTGTCCAATTCAGATTCCCATGACCTTAACTGTTGTCTATTATTCTATACAGCTTGTTTTGTTTTTTTTGTGTGTGTGTCTGAAGCAGCGGTCCCCAACCTTTTTGGCACCAGGGACAGGTTTAGTGGAAGACAATTTTTCCATTGATGGGTGGGTAGGGGGAACGGTTCAGGCAGTAATGGGAGTGATGGCGAGAGCTCACCTGCCACTCACCTCCTGTGCGGCCAAGTTCCTAATAGGGTTCCTAATAGGTCCCCGTGGGTTGGGGACCCATGGTCTAAAGGGTCCATTACTTGAGAATAGGTGCGAATTTGCTTCCTTACAGCGAGGCTGGTCATCAGTGTTGCTGGATTAGGACTGGGAAATTCCATCCAGCATGAAACAAGACAAGGATAAATATCCTGTGTCAATGTGTTCAGGAGTCAGCCACAAAGCAAGAGGACAGACAATGGGGCATAAGGAACCAAGAACACAGGACCTTTGGGAGGGACTGAGGAGGAGGACAGTTTGAAATCCTGGACAAGTGGGCAGGAATTAAGGACTATATCAGAATAGAAAGGGTCAGAACAACAGCCAGCGGGAGAGCAGAGCACAAAATAGTGTCGGCAGCTGTAGCACTTAATCACCGAAGCACATCCATCTCTCGCGGAATTTTTTTACCATTGTATACAGTGGGCGCAAATGCTGGATTGCAGGACTAGACACAGCATGAAGAAGTAGAATTGGCAGCTCTGGGCTAAGGAGACAGGGGATCAGTAGCAGCTGCCGGTGAGCAGCTCCTGACACCTTAGCATGCCGTCTTAGCTCTTGAGAGCTTTCGCTATCTGTTCAGTACCTTTTGCAAAGGGAAATTGGCTCGGCAGCCTGTATCGTAGCCTCCCAGCTGGAGGAGTGCAATTATGGATTGTTGGAGTCCACCACGGCTGACAGGTTCTTTCTTTTATTCCCCCTGTCAGGAAAAAGTGACTCACAGCAACCATGCATTGGTGTTATATATATGACTCTCTCCCCGCTGCTCCTCTGACCCCTCCCCCTGCCACACTTACTCACCACTGACGTAAATCTCCTTTTGTATTTCTACCTTGCAAGTTGCTGGTATTTGCAAGACACTGTGGTAGGTGGAGGATATGAAAAGATGAATGAGATATTATTCCTGCCTTTGAGGAGTTCACAACCTATATAAAAGAGAAGTGTATAAACCAATAATCATAGCTAACAAGAATGCAGTACTGTAATAAGGTATGATTCCTTATAACAGGCAGATGCTATTATATTTATTATATGTATTAACTCATTTAATCCTCCAAACCACCCTGTGAGGTAGGAGCTGTCTTATCCTCACTTTATAGATGATGTACCTGGGGCATGAAGGTGATAAATCAATCACTCAAGGTTACTCAACTAAGAAGAGTCAGAACCAGGATTTAAAAACAAACAGTATGGCTACAAAGCCTGCTATTTAAAGATTATGACGTACTGCGTCCTCACAAAGAAAAAGTGACTGAATACAATTATAAGGGTAAGCACTGAGGCATGTAGAAGAGGCAAGACGATCACATGAAAAGTACAGATTTGGGAGTGAGTGGGGTTCTGTCAACTGTCCTGTGACTTCGGACACAGTCCTCAACTTCTCTGGGTCTCAAGTTATTCATGGATAGAATTACACCTACCTTCAGGTGTTGTTGAAGAGACAAGAAGACATCAAAAATACTACCACAGTGCCTGGCACATGTTAAGTCCCTAATAAATGAAGCGTGCAATTGTGGTGCCTGTGGTTGCTATTTTATCAGTGTGATGACATAGGTAAGTGTTACGTGGACAAAAAAAGAAATGACCGATTCTGACTGGGTAAACAGGAAGGTGTAGAAAGGAAGGTACTGTAAGATTCCCCAAGGCCGGTGGCATTTGAACTGCATCTAGAAGGATCCGCAGAAATTTTCCAGGCAGATAAAGGGAAGAAAACCATTCTAATTAGAGGGAACAACATGCACATATATGTCTGGGGAATGTCAAGTTTTTAATTTGTAGAGGGTGTGTGTGTGTTGGGAAAGAGTGGCAGAAGATGATACTATAACAATTTGGAGGAGACAAATCATGAAGGGCCCTGCAAATCATTGAATTTAGCCCTGAAGCCATAACATACTAAAGGTTTGGGAATTCCCTGGTGGTCTAGTGGTTAGAATTCGCGCTTTCACTGTCATGGCCAGGGATCAAAAAAACCCCCAAAACTAAAGGTTTTATGGTAACTCAGCAATTTTCTGGATCCTTCTAAGCTAGTGTTTTAATAGAGTACTGTCCTTTCTTCCTTCTAAATAGTTTGAAACACATGAACGCTGCTCCAGAACCCAGACATACAGTGCTCTACAACTGGCCCAACTTAGTTGCATTTTACCCTAGAGTTAACATGCTTTCCCCTTGTCTGTCTACAGCTCATGAGCACATCAACTAGGGTAAAGGGTGGTGGTGGGGGTGATGAAGAATAAATGTGGCAGAAATATTCCCTTTAACTACTTGTTGGAACTGTTGCTTTTACTGACCACCTACTTTTGACCCAAACATAAACTGTCAAAACCTCATTGCTCGCAAATTGGATAAGAACCCAGTTTTAGGTTGTTGTTAAAATGAACTCTTTCTAAGAAAGGTGAGTAACCTATATATAGAGGACTAGACTCCTGTTTGTACAACCACTTGACATCATTTGATATCTATAGTTCCAGGATTAAAACAAAACAAAACAAAGGCATACCAAAAAATAAATACTTCCCCAATAAGATATTAGTTTTTGAAACAGTTACTGAGTAAAATAAGCATATGAGTTTTTATGAAGAATGAAAGGGAAAACAAAGTGTTATTGTTTCCTTTGGGCTTTAGCCAGAGGGATCATTTCAGTTGCAGTGACCTTGCAGCGACCTTGCAGCCATGCCTAAAAACCAAGGAGGAAAACTCCATCTGCTCTCCTTAAGAAGGTAGTATTGTCAAGGCTGCTAATGGACAACTATTTGACTTTCAGCAGTTACTTCTCCTGTAACTGATTCTTATTTTATCACCTTTCTTTACTCACATGGTCCTGGAATACACGGAACGATTACATAATAAATAGTTGCACAACTTACTACAACTGCTAATTTACCATTCTGTCAGAGATCTCATTGTAGTTGTTTTAATGAAATACCAGATAATCTTAATCTGGATTACACAAAGGAATGCCTAGCCCTTTGAGTGAATGGGGTTTTACTGTACTATTCCTCAGTGAAGAAAGTTATTACATACTGTCTGTCACTTGTGTTTCCTTTTCTTGGGCTTGCAGACGACAAGATTAATCTTTTCTTAGACGTTCATCAGACTAACTTCTTAATCATTTTTATTGCCCATCTCATTTCAGATGTGTTTAATCCCATTTTCCTGCACTGATAAACACCAAATTGTTTTCATATTTAAACATTATTCTCATCAGAACTTTATAGAGAAACAGTGTTTTCCTCTCATTATAAAGTGAAAATTTAACGTAGCTAGTCCTCAAATACTGTATTAGTTTTTAACTCCATTACATTATAACCAAATTCAAATATTCTGTAAGCAAATGTTAAATTCTTTCTGAACAGCATGGATGTCTTGCTTCCATAGAATGACTCTTTTTAAAAATGCTTATACCAGTTGTATTCACCTGATGTTTTAAGTAAAAGGTCATTTTGCTCACAGACACTCTTTCGAAATCATTTATTCATTTTGTCATTACGCATGCTAATAGTACCTTCAATTTAGTATCATCTGCAAATTTCGTTAACATATTGTTTACTCCCATTTCCAGGTGATTAATGTAGATATTAAACATGACTATACCTAATATCAATCCCTTCATGACTTGGTTGAATTTTTTTTGGTATAAAATAGCATTATTCATCATTACTCCTCATTTGTAGTTCTTCTACCCATTTTCTTTTCTGGTGGCATGAGAATGTTCAATGCAACTTAATTTTAACTTTTAAGAGAATATCTAAGATTATGAAAATCAAATATGTTCTTCTTGCTGCATTTCTCACATTCATTAATGATAATCCTGTAAAAATTATAGACAACTTCATTGACCTGTAAAATTAATCTATAAATCCAAGTTATCTTTGAAACATGATGCATTCATCCTGGAGGGGTTTAAAAGTCTATGAAGTTTTTCTAGGACTTTATAATATTGCTGGTCTTCTTAAAGTCAGTCTAAGATGCACCATTTGTATTTCATTTTCAAACATTAATTCCTAGGCAACTTAAGGCATACTTGTGTTTTTGGTGATATGAATATGAACATACCTCAGTAGAATTCAGTTGGCTTTCCACTCCATTCTAATTTTATTTGCCTTCTAATTTAAATGATTGTGAGAAATATCTCTTCTAGTTGAGGCAGATGGAAAGAGGGATGTGTACATTAGTTACTTTCAGTACATTTTTCCATAATAGAACAGATATTCATACAGTAAATACTAGTACAGCCTTTTTTTAAAGTTGGCCTCCATTTTTATTGGTTACACATTGAATGGTAATTGATTAGTGTTTTTATTTTCTATCTCTCCTGCAGTTCAGAGATTAAGATCAGCTCATCTTAGCCACATAAATATGATAATTTAAATGGAAATGTCTCCTACATGGCTTCCAAAAAAGTTCCTAACACATAACTTGAATCACCTGATTATGAAGTAATTCCCATAACAACAAAATATATTTTATCTAACCAAATACTCTCATTTCCTCAGAAGTTTATATCATTACACATGAAGAAGTTTGGCACTGCAGTAGTTATTTTCCTGTGTCCCACTCCCCCTCCCCAAGCAGATTAGGCAAATTAACCATGCTAATTTCACTCTTTTTAGGGATGGGAAAGACTAAGGCCTTGTGGACCAATGAGAGAGTAGGAGAGACTAGCTAGGGGTTCTGAGAGAGGATTCCCTTCTCAGGAATTCAGTATCTTCTCTCTTCACTCCCTGACTTCTCCTCAACACCCTGTGAACATCCCCCATCCCAAGGCATGTGAATAGGCACAAAACCCAGATTACCGCAGGCAGCAAACTTGCCACAATGGGAGAAGCTCTGAATGGAATCTGAATGTGGACAGCCAAGCAGACAGAGAGAAGCTGGTCCACATAGCCCCACTGAACCACAGGAAAAACCTGGGATCTACTCCAAAGAACAGCAAAGCTAGCTCTGGGCTTGCTCACTTACAAACACACAAATGCCCTTTCTCTATAGGTCTATCCCAAGAGGATTTCTGTTATACAGAGCCAAAAACTCCCAATTAGACATTAAGAATACTCTTTGTAAGCTTAAATTAAGGAAGTATGAACATTTTGTATAGAATCTGGTAAGTATCTAGATTCTTATTCAGCTTAGACATGAAAATTAGACTTTTCAATATTTTTTTTTGCCATCTCCATTTTTATTGTACTGTGTGACTTTCTGAAGACATGTTTTGGGTTCAGGATTTTTAGCAATTTTTCTAGATACTCAGTTAAATATATTTATATTACATGACCACCCTGGCCAAAGAGCTACCTACCTAAGGTGGTCTCCCTTACAATGCTGGAGAAATATGTTTGAAAGGGACATATGGATTATTGAAAATCCCTAATGGTGTCTTCACCAGTAGACACATTTATGTGGTTGGGAAATAAAAAATCTTGAGGCAAAGATTGTTAATGTCCATTATTAAATTGTCACTTGTATTTTTTACTACAATTTATAATTCATCCACTTTGCTTTTGTGTTGTTGTTGATCACTGAGCATGTTTTATTAATTATTATTTTACATGATCTCTGCTGGGTTTTCTTCTCCCTGTAAACAGGCTATAGTCTTCACTAGGTGTGTAAAAGCAACATTATCAAGCCTACTTATGACTTCCTTTGACACACCTGGCCTTCATCTCTTCATGCTTTCAATAGACTCTACTGCCTTGAGCTTGCATCAGAATCATCTGGAGGGCTTGTTGGAACACTGGCTGCAGGGCGCCACCCGACACAGTTTCTGATTGATAGGTTTGGAACAAGCAGGGCTGAGAATTCACATTTCCTAACAGGTTGCCAGGTGATGCTGATACTGCTGATCTGGGACCTCACTCTGAGACTCAGGGCTCTACCAGCATGCCTCATGCCTCATGCTATTTGCCAGTTTTCACAGCTAGAACCACTTAACTCACAAGTGTTTTTTCTGCCTCACGCCAGTAGGAAGAAATACAGGCCTTTCATTGGTTCAGTGAGAAGTAACTTTACGGCAGGTTTTACGTGGGTAGCAGAGCTGAGCCTTTGCTGAGTTTTCCAGCTCCCGTACTTTATCCCTTACTGGATTCCTTGCTGGACGTGTTATTTCCTCTGAGACTAGGACACTTCGGCTTCCCTTGCTCAGTTCCTTCTGGAAGCTGACGATGAGCAGGTAAGTTCACTTCTCATTTCTGGGAATCGACCTGGTTGTTTTCTGGACGTTTGTAGCCCTATGCTCACCTTCAAGGCGTTGGTTTGCCTACCGTGATTTCTTTCGTTGCTTGTTGTTAAGACTTTAAAGTTTGCCTTTTCTGTGCCAGTGAGTCTAGTGTCCTGGGTCTAGCATTACCCGGCCTGACTTCAAATATCCCAAGCTACCTTCTTCTCTGCTTTTCAAACATAGATTATTTATTCAGTTGAATAACATTGTTGCTATTTCTATGACTGCTGTCCATTCTTTCCCTCTCCTGATTTCTGTATGTGTTTCCAGACCCATCAATCCCTGGCTGTATCTCCCTCATGCTCTGAGACTCAGTGCTGGCTTGCTCTTTTTCCTCTGTGAATGATTACTTTTCTGGTAAAATCGTGTGCTTGGCTGGAAGGTTCTAATGCCACCTACATGTATGACTTATATCCAAGTAAGTCAACAATATTTTTTCCTTTTTAAATTTGTATCAAGGAGGTCTATGGGCTTGCTATACAAAGTGTAGTCTGGGAATGAGTGGCTTTCAGCATGTTAGGGGAGCTTTTAGAAACACAGAGCCTCAAGCCCCATCTCAGATGTACTGAGTTAGAATCCACGTTGTAACAAGAGCCCCAGGTGATTTTCATGAACATTGTAAAGAACTGATGTATGGTGTAGCACTTATAGGATGAACTGCTCCCACCTGAGACTAATTGTGCCTCTCAACCCTACCAATCACTACTTTTTCCAACTTCCTTATTGCCACCAATGTAATTTTACAAACCTGTGTTGGGTGATGATGTGAACTATGACTAACAACCCATGATTCTGCAGGAACCCAGAGTCTCTCTGTGTACATTTACATTTGTTGTTTCTTGGTATAACTTTGCACAAGGCCTTTTCAACTATGTCAGCATACCAGAGGAATATTTCTTCATGCGTTTGGCCATGATCTGATGTGGGCTTGGATGACAGGCAGTCTGAGGGTCCAGGGTGGATGAGTACCACTCAAGTTCAACAATAAATTTTAGGTGCTTAAAATTTATTAATTAATTTATTATTGTTGGGTCACCCCCCAGTAGGTGACCATCCAAACATCTCTCATCAGCATTTATTATGGAGAAGATGTTGAAAGTAGATGAGGCTGAGTGAACTAACTCCACCCCAGAGCTTCTATGGTGGGTGGGGTCAGAAGTACTGGCCTGGACAGTGACCAGCGAATGGCCTTGTTTCCAGAAACCCATTGCTGAAGAAGAGGACTCCAGCCAGTGACTGAGTCCACAAGTCAGGTTCAACCGTTGCAGGGAGGGGACTAATTAGACATATACAGAGTGTCAGAGACTCAGTCAAGACTGCCTACATTCAGGATAGGGCTATAGCCCCCAAAGGAGGAAACCAGCACATTAACCTGGAGACCCAGGTGGACAGACCCTTATTCATAAGCATTGCCATAGAAAGAACATGGGTCACACACGGGTTTGTGTAACTTTGAGTTACTTTATCCTCAGATGGTCTCCCTAAGCAAATGAAAATGTATGTCCAGGGTCTAATAGAGGACTCAAATAGTAGATGTTTAATTAAATGATAGTTACTATTATGCTTATTATAGAGGGCATCATATTCTTATGTGAGCCTATGGACCTCGGGGCTGATCCAGGTTCTCTGAATTCTGACCCAATTGGTCGGAGGGTTGGGTAGCCAGTGTAGTACCTTGCTCAGGATCTGAGCAGAAAGAAGCATGCATGTTCAAAGTACAAGTGCCTAGCTAGTATTGGAGGACTATTTTTTTTCTTTCCTCTTTTGTTCTCTTGTGATTTGATGATTGTATTTAGTGTTGTGTTTGGATTCCGTTTCCTTTTTTGTGTGTATATCTATTATAGATTTTTGGTTTGTGATTACCATGAGGTTTTGGTATAGCGCACTCTCTCTCTCTCTATATATATGTATACACACACACACATGATTGTTTTGAGTTGCTGATCTCTTAATTTCAAATACATTTAAAATATCCTGCATTTGTACTCTCCTCCTCTCATGATTACTGGTTTTGATATCATATTGGTGTGTGGATGATTCCTACCTTTACTGAATGTTTGCTTTTACCTGTAAGCTTTCCCATTTTGTAATCTGTCCTGTTGTGGTTTCTTCATTGTGTCTTTGGATGTAGAATATCTTTTTGGTAGGTTCCAGTCTTTTTTACTGATGGTTGTTCAGTTAGTTGTGATTTTGGTGTGCTTGTGAGAGGAGGTGAGCTCAGGTTCCTTCTACTTTGCCGTCTTGTACCTCCCCTCAAACTTTTCAATCAATGTATATCCGGTACCACAAATGCCTAGTAAGGGGAGGTTTCGTAAGCAGCCCAAGGTCAGAGAGCTAGTAAGTGCAGAGTCAAGATTCGTGTCCAGGTGGTCTGGCTCCAGAGCCTGTGCTTGGAACCACTACACTGCACTGCCTCCCAGCAGAATGAGAGAGGACGCTTCAGGAATTTGGACAAATATGCTCGAGACGGAAGAGGGCCAAAAGCAGGTCGTGTCTGAAAAAATGAGAGTAAAGAGTTTCAGAAGAAATGGAGTCATCATCAATGTGAAACACAGCAGAAAAACCAAATGTAAAAAGAAACAAAACTTAACCTTTAATATGAATTGAATTTTACTTATATGCTTTGAAAAGCCAGGTACTCTAGTATTTGCTGAAGTAGCCGTCTTAGGTAGCGACTTAAATTATAAATGAGGAGACGGGGGAAGCAAAAGTATCACATACCTAATTTCTGAGGTAACTAAAACTGTTATTATTATTTTCCCTACATCATAACCCCAGTGTGGAATCTTCTTCACCCCTAAATCTTCTCTATGTGTTCTCAAAAATAATATGTTCTCTTGGAAGCTTCGTATATTTCTCAGTATCTTTATATATGTCTGTGCTGTAACAATATACATGTTGGAAGGAATCTATCATTTTATCCTGAAATGGAATCCAAATTTCCCTCAACTAAATGTTCCAGCCAAACTTTTCTTTATACACATGTGTTTGGCCTTATTAGGGAAAGTTCTTAGCTAACCGTGTATTTGTTATTTTATATACAGTCAAAGAGTTGTGCTACGCAATCACATCACTCTGACATCTGAGCAGTAAGCAGGTGGTGATGAGGCATTCAGGACAACCATATACCCAGAATTCTACAGAAAGAAAACCAAGAAGATTACTCTGAGATAGAGAATAAATAACGGAAATAACCAGTGTCTAAAGTAGTTTTGCTGACCTCAGGTGGAATTCAGTTCTGCCGCTTGTGACCTTGGAAATTGCCTTAACCTACCTGGGATTCAGGTTTCTCTTCAATAAAATGAGGGAAATAATACTTACTTTGCAATATTGTTGTTATATTCAGCCGCACAATACAGAGCCTGACACATAGTGTGTGTTTAGTAAATGGTAGTCATTATTATTGTACATGTTATTGCTCTTACCCTACCATAACTCTTAAGGTTTGGGAAAGTTTTCTCATGGCATGTCAAAACACAGTTTAAAGTAAGAAACCAAATAAAGTGGTTTCATCAATACTACTGTATTAAAATAAGAAAGAAAAAGAAGTGGGAAAGTGGCTATTTCTCTGAAGAGAAACTGAAAGGTATACCTCCTCACCCTATGAAGACATGACACACTGAAATATTGACAGGGATCAGGTAGACAATATAAATGATTAAAGCATTTAATCATGTGTATGTGATGTGTATCCAGGTTCTAGGCTGGTTTGCCTTCAGCTACCTATGCCTTCCTTTCCTTGCTCTGCTCTGTATCCTAGAAGGGTTCACCCCTGAAGATTGTGTCCCCCAGGCTCCCAGTCAGCTGGCTTCCTGCAGGGTGAAGTTACAGTAGGAGACCAGAGGGCATGGTAAAGAGGGAAGCCAAGTTATTCCTGTCCTCCTCTTTCTCTACCTCTAAGAGCCTCTCCAGCAAAGGCTGCATCTCCTGTGGATTCCAGTACCTGGAGTAGCCATGGCCCCTGGGCTCCTACAGCACCATCTCCTTTTTCTCTTCAGCAAAGTGGTAGAAGCGGCGTCTTGCTGTGTCAGTCTCTGGTTTATTTCACAGTCCCTGTGATTCTCTCTTCTCCTCCATCACCTGTGTCACTAGTTCCCTGTGTTATAGTTTTGGTTTCTGTATTCCTGGCTAGACTCTGACTGATGGATTCTGTAAGCTTAAATGCAAGAATAGCCAAGAGTCCAGGAATGGAATGGGGGGAGCCTTCTGGTCACCTGCTCTTTATCTGTGGTCAATTGGCACAAAGTAGGAACTCAGACACAGCGTGGTCAAATTCTCCAAACTTTCAAAAGAAGCTGAACATTCAGATTTTTATGTACAATCTGCTGTTTAGAAAACATTAGCAGTTCATTCTGTGTTTGTAAGGACTGCAGGCCAAATGAAACATCTCTGTAGACCCCATATAATGTGAAGGTTAGAAATGTATAACTTCCACTTACTACTTATGTAATAGTTGATTACTTTTTTCTTAGTACAGCATCTTCTGCCAGTCTTATGTGCAGAGGACCTCATAACCATTCTAAGAAAAATGATTTCTCTACCGTATTTCTTAAGGTAATGCTAGGTACTCTAACAAATAAATCCCCAAATTTTAGTGCCTTAACACTATAGAAATTTCTTTCTCATTCACATAATACTTTGGCGTAATTGTTCCCTTTTGGCCAGAGGCTTTTCCCTACACAGTGACTCAGGATTATGGCTCTACCATCTCCTGGGGCCTGGAATCCTCTGCATCCAACTGGCAGATGGGAAAGAGAGAGTGGAGAAGGCATGCCCACTGTTTATCCATCTTGGCATCCACCCCTTTGGAGAGAACTAGTCACACAGCCACACCTAAATGAATATCGCCTTGGCTGGGCAGCTGTCTCCCAGTCCCGGGACCACACTATAGGAAATGTGTGACTTCCAATGTGCAGTTAGCTGTCTCTGCCACATTCACACTGCCTATCAACAAGGCAGCGTATGAAACTGTCTGAATGGGAGCCTCACATAAGAGGAAATCCACGCTGATAAATATTTTGACTATCTAAACAGAAGGAATTAGGATAATCAAGGCGTCTTCAACAGAGAGCTCTAGTGAATAAAAATAAAGAGCTAGGAAAAGGACTAGACAGACATATAAATCTCATTACAGCACAGTTTAGTGAGTATTATCATTCCTATTAGACCCATGTGAAATCTGAGGCCTGTAAATATTTTAAATAACTTGTCCAAAGAATCACAACCAATAATTACGCTCATTCCGGAACATGCTATTTTGGAATTCCCTCAGACATTGCTTTTAGATGGGGTTTATTCTATTGCAATAAAGTAACTTTTATTGCCTTCCATTGAGACAAGCAAAACAGAACAGAAAAATATCTTGGGGAGAGGCAAGAGTGTATTTAGAACTTCTCATTGCGTATTGTTGAGTCCTTGGGTTGAACTAACCCACAGAGAAATTAGGTTATTTACTTAATGGACTGGTCATAATTTTCTAGGGAAAATGTGGGGAGAGCCATGACTTAGTCACTTAGTGCTATTGAACACGCTGATTTGTGGTCTGGAATTAATCAACACTGAAAATGAAGTACCACCAAGCTGCTGAATTTATACATTGATTTTTTTCAAGAAACATTTTCAAGTGCCTAGGCTGTATTACTCACGGTGGTAGATGCCAAGAATACAAAAAAGAATACTAACTACTATTAACTGAATACCTACTTTATGCCAAGTGCTTTTATATACATTATCAAACACCATCTTTACTATGATACTTCACGGTAAGTGATACTATCAACAAGTTTTGTTTTATTTCCACTCTTTAAGTTTTACCACTTTTACATAGCTGGTTTGAAGAAGATCTAACTTAAAGTTATAGCAGTCTGACTCTACAGATTGTACTCGTTCTGTCATGATATCTACTCTCTTCCTGGCTTATGGAAAAAGTGAAATGCTTCTGATCAAATAGGTGACATTTTACCAGGGAGGATAAACAAGTAAACAGTTATAAAACAAAAAAGGAAATGATATGGCTCTAGATGTATTTTAATGCTTCACTCATTTTGTTTATTCTGTTTATACAATAGCTGATTCAATAGTTCCTAGTTTTGCACACGGGTTTTCTTTCTTGGGCATGCCCCAAGGCCACTTTTTACAATGTGCAAAAAGCATGTGTTCAGGAAATGTGTTTACCAAAGTAGTGTGCCATGGATAAAGGGAGGATGATGAGATCGTCTCTGATACTTGCAGGTAACATAAATCTGCAGGAGATTTAAACACTTATAACTATCTTTAAATATGTGGCAATAGTTAGCATATTAATCGTGACCATATATGTGAATTTATATCTGTGAACAAAGAACATAGACCAACCTGAAATCTGAACTTTACTTTGTAAGACTTAAAAATAATTATGTTTTAGTAATGTATTTTATACTATCTTAACATCTAGCTTTTATTCACTTTTAAAAATGTTTGATCTTTCTACTGAGAGGAATTGCAAAATGAATTCAATAACTAGCAGCTTTATAGTTTTTACTATGTGTAAAGAACTTTAAAAGCTGCTTTTCAAGTGCTTTGCATATATTGCCTCATTTAATACAACATGCTTTTGAGGAAACTCATGATTATCCCTAATCTACAGAGGAAGAAACTGAGGAAGAAGGAGACTAAATAACTTGCCTGAGGTCACATAGATTCTAAGTTGCAGAGCTGTGATTCCAATTTAGGTCCTCTAGTGCCATGCTTCTGCTCTTAACCCTGTCACCCCACTGCCTCTCCATTGGGCCAGAAGTGCATACTGTATGGAGAGCACTGTGAGGGCTATGCCACCTCTCCTGAGTGACCTGGAATCTAATTGAAGAACCATAATATGCCACCATCTAAATTTATATCAGTGTTAAATTAATTTTAAGGAAGCATTGTATAACATACTGAATTATCATTGTTAATTGGATAAGTAACAAAGATCAGAGAAAGTCAAGGTAGACCAGTTGATTCTTATTGCTGGTCTAAACCAAACATGGAATCTATTTTGATTCATATAAATTGCATGGCAGTCCAATAAAAATGCTATTAGCATCCCTGTTTTACAGATAGAAAGTAAATAACATGTTCAGAATCCTGTAGCTAGGAGGTGAGTGAAGTAAGGCAGTTGTCCTCAAAGTGTGTTCCATGGACAAGCAGCATCAGCATCACCTGGGAGTTTGTTAAAAATGCAAATTTCCGGGCCTAACCCAGACCTGTTGAGTCAGATCTCTGGGACTGAGGTTCAGAAATTTGTGTTTCAATCAGCTTTCCAGGTGATTCTTATGCACACTTAAGTCTGGGAAGCACTTGGCTAAGGTATGAATTCTGTGATGATTGTGAGATCTACTTGATGTGAAACTTCGTATCTTTGCCACTGCAGTATGCTGTGACCTGGAATAGTTGAGAGAGTTTCATGAAAGAAAGATAAGAGCTGTTCTTTGAAGGATTTGTGAAATATGAGTCAGTGGAAAGGATAGAGGGGGCATTACAGGAGGGGTCAGTTACTGGACAGTCACTCAGGATGGCTGCCATGTTCATCTTCTCCTAGATTTAACTGTTTCACCCAAAACTCTTTCAGATCACTTATTGGAGTATGGGTAGGTTTTTAATACAGAGGTGGAATCTGCAATCTTGTCAGTAATCCATGGAGAGGCTTTGCATGAAATGTTCAGCCAGTAATTAATTAATGCTAGTAATTAAGCCAGTCATTTGGATTTGGACTATGGACTATGGAGGGGGAACCATCAGTAGGTAGCAAGAATAGCTGAACAGACATATAGGGAGAGGCAGATAGAACATAAGAAAAAAAAAAAGACAACCTTTCCATAGATATTTTATACATTTTTTTCCAGTTCTTCTTTCTTTTTTTAAAAGAACTTTATTGGCGTATACTTGATTTACAATGTTGTGTTAGTTTCAGGTGTACAGCAAAGTGATTCAGTTATACATATACATATATCCACTCTTTTTTAGATTCTTTTCCCATACAGGTCAATACAGAGTATAGAGTTCCCTGTGCTATACTGTGGGTCCTTATCCATTACCTATTTTATATATAGTAGTGTGCATATGTCAATCCCAATCTCCAAATTTATCCCTCCCCACCCTTTTACCCCGTGGTAACCATAAGTTTGTTTTCTACATCTGTGACTCTTTTACTCTTTTGTAAATAAGTTCATTTGTCCCATTTTTTTAGATTCCACATGTAAACAATATCATATCTTTGTCTTTCTCTGACTTCATTCAGTGTGACAATCTCTAGGTCCATCAATGTTGCTGCAAATGGCATTATCTTGTTCTTTTTTATGGCTGAGTAATATTCCTTTGTATGTATGTATCACATCTTTATCCACTCCTCTGTCAATGGACATTTAGGTTGCTTCCATGTCTTGGATATTGTAAATAGTGCTGCAATGAGTATTGGGGTGCATGTATCTTTTCAAATTATGCTTTTCTCCAGATATATGCCTAGGAGTGGGACTGCTGAATCATATAGTAGTTCTATATTTAGTTTTTTAAGAAACCTCCATACTGTTCTCCATAATGGTTTTACCAATTCATATTCCCACCAAAAGTGCAAGAGGGTTCCCTTTTCTCCACACCCTCTTGAGCATTTACTTGTTTGTAGATTTTTTGATGATGGCCATTCTATTTGGTATGAGGTGATACATCATTGTAGTTTTGATTTGCATCTCTCTAATAATTAGTGATGTTGAGCATTTTTTCATGTGCTTTTTGGCCATCTGTATGTCTTCTTTGGAGAAATGTCTATTTAGATCTTCTGCCCATTTTTGGTTGCTTTGTTGTTGTTGTTATTGAGCTGCATGAGCTGTTTGTATATTTTGGAGATTAATCCCTCTTTTGTTGCTTTATTTGTAAATATTTTCTCACATTCTGAGGGTTGTCTTTTTGTTTCTGGTTTTTGTTGCTGTGTAAAAGCTTTTAAGTTTAATTAGGTCCCATTTGTTTATTTTTTTTTTAATTTTTATTACTATGGGAGGTGGATAAAAAAAGATCTTGCTTTGATTTACGTTAGAGTGTCCTGCTTATGTTTTCCTCCAGGAGTTTTATAGTATCCAGCCTTACATTTAATTTTTTTTTTTTTTTTTTTTTTTTTGTGGTATGCAGGCCTCTCACTGTTGTGTCCTCTCCTGTTGTGGAGCACAGGCTCCGGATGCGCAGGCTCAGCGGCCATGGCTCGCGGGCCTAGCCACTCCACGGCATGTGGGATCTTCCTGGACCGGGGCATGAACCCGTGTCCCCTGCATCGGCAGGTGGACTCTCAACCACTGCACCACCAACGAAGCCCACATTTAATTTTTTAACCCATTTTGAGTTTCTTTTTTGTGTGGTGTTAGAGAGTGTTCTAATTTCATTCGTTTACATGTAGCTGTCCAGTTTTCCCAGCACCGCTTATTGAAGAACTGTCTTTTCTCCATTGTATAGTCTTTCCTCTTTTGTCATAGATTAGTTGACCTTAGGTGTGTGGATTTATCTCTGGACTTTCTGTGCTGTTCCATTGATTTTATATTGGGTTGGCCAAAAAGGTTGTTCGGGTTTTTCTGTAAGATGGTATGGAAAAACCCGAATGAACTTTTTGGCCAATCCAATATTTCTGTGTTTGTGCCAGTACCATACTCTTTTGATGACTGTAGCTTTGTAGTATAGTCTGAAGTCAGGGGGCCTGATTGCTCCAGCTTCGTTTTTCTCTCTCAAGATTGCTTTGGCTATTTGGGGTCTTTTGTGTCTTCATACAAATTTTAAGATTTTTTGTTCTTGTTCTGTGGAAAATGCCATTGGTAATTTGATAGGGATTGCATTGAATCTATAGATTGCTTAGGGTAGTATAGTCATTTTGACAATATTGATTCTTCCAATCCAAGAACATGGTGTATCTCTCCATCTGTTTGTGTCATTTTTTATTTCTTTCATCAGTATCTTATAGTTTTCTGAATACAGCTCTTCTGCCTCCATGGGAAGGTTTATTCCTAGGTATTTTATTCTTTTTGATGTAATGGCAAATGGGATTGTTTCCTTGACTTCTCTTTCTGATCTTTCATTGTTAGTGTACAGGACTGCAGGAGATTTCTGTGTATTAATTTTGTATCCTGCAACTTTACCAAATTCATTGATGAGCTCTAGTAGTTTTCTGGTAGCATCTTTAGGATTTTCTATGTATAGTGTCATGTCATCTGAAAACAGTGAAAATTTTACTTCTTGTTTTCCAATTTGTATTCCTTTTATTTCTTTTTCTTCTGATGGCTGTAGCTAGAACTTCCAAACTATGTCGAATAAAAGTGGTGAGAGAGGACATCCTTGTCTTGTTCCTGATCTTAGAGGAAACACATTCAGTTTTTCACCATTGAGAATGATGTTAGCTTGGGTTTGTCATATATGGCCTTTATTATGTTGAGGTCGATTCCCTTTACACCCACTTTCTGGGGAGTTTTTATCATAAATGAATGTTGAATATTGTCAAAAAGCTTTTTCTGCTTCTGTTGAGATGATCACATAGTTTTTATTCTTCAGTTTTTTAATGTGGTGTATCACATTGATTCATTTGCATATACTGAAAAATCCTTGCACCCCTGGGATAAATCCCACTTGATCATGGTGTATAATGCTTTTAATGCATTGTTGGATTTGGTTTGCTAATATTTTGTTGAGGATTTTTGCATCTGTGTTCATCAGTGATATTGGCCTGTAATTTTTATTGTGGTATCTTTGTCTGGTTTTAGTATCAGAATGATGGTGGCCTTGTAGATTGAGCTTGGGAGCATTCCTCTGCAATTTTTTGGAAGAGTTTCAGAAGGAAATGTTATAATTAGAAGTCTATCAAACATTAGAATTCTCTAAATGTTTGATACAATTCGCCTGTGAAGCCATCTTGTCCTGGACTTTTGTTTGTTGGAAGTTTTTAAATCACAGTTTCAATTTCAGTACTTGTAATTGGGCTATTCATATTTTCTATTTCTTTCTTGTTCAGTCTTGGTAGTTTGTACCTTTCTAAGAATTTGTCCATTTCTTCTAGGTTGTCCATTTTATTGGCATATAGTTGCTTGTAGTAGTTTCTTAGGATCCTTTGTATTTCTGTGGTGTCTGTTGTAACTTCTCCTTTTTCATCCTGAATTTTATTGATTTGAGCCCTCTCCCTTTTTGTTCCTGATGAGTCTAGCTAAAGGTTTATCAATTTTGTTTACCTGTTCATAGAACCAGCTTTTAGTTTCATTGATCTTTTCTATTGTTTTCTTTGTCTCTATTTCATTTATTTCTGCTCTGATATTTATGATTTCTTCTAACTTTGGGTTTTGCTTGGTCTTCTTTCTCTAGTTGCTTTAGTTGTAAGGTTAGGTTGTTTATTTGAGGTTTTTCTTATTTCTTGAGGTAAAATTCTATTGCTATAAACTTCCCTCTTAGAACTGCTTTTCCTGTGTCCCATAGGTTTTGGATCATCATGATTTTGTTGTCATTGTCTATAGGTATTTTTTAATATCCTCTTTGATTTCTTCAGTGATCCATTCATTGTTTAGTAACATACTGTTTAGCCTCCATGTGTTTGTGTTTTTTACCATTTTTTCCTGTAATTGATTTCTAATCTCATAGCATTGTGGTTGGAAAAGATGCTTGATATGATTTTGATTTTCTTAAATTTACCAAGGCTTGATTTGTGGCCCAAGATATGATCTATCCTGGAGAATGTTCCATGTGCACTTGAGAAGAATATTCTGCTGCTTTCAGATGGAATGCCCTATAAATAGCAATTAAGTCCACCTGGTCTCATGTGTCATTTAAGGCTTGTGTTTCCTTATTGATTTTCTGTCTGGATGATCTGTTCCTTGGTTCAAGTGGGGTTCAGTCTCTCGCTATACTGTGTTACTGTCTGTTTCTTATTTTATGGCTGTTAATATTTGCCTTATGGATTGAGGTGCTCCTATGTTTGGTACATAAATATTTACAATTGTCATATCTTCTTGGATTGATCCCTTGATCATCATGTAGTGTCCTTCCTTGTTTCTTATACCAGTCTTTTTTTTTTTTTCTTTTTTGCGATACGCGGGCCTCTCACTGTTGTGGCCTCTCCTGTTGCAGAGCACAGGCTCTGGACGTGTAGGCTCAGTGGCCATGGCTCATGGGCCCAGCCGCTCTGTGGCATGTGGGATCTTCCCGGACTGGGGCACTAACCTGTGTCCCCTGCATCAGCAGGCGGACTCTCAAACACTGCGCCCTCTTATACCAGTCTTTTAAGAGGAAACCCTCTTATACCAGTCTTTTTTAAAGTCTATTTTGTCTGATATGAGTATTGCTACTCCAGCTTTCTTTTGATTTCCATCTGCATGGAATATCTTTTTCCATCCTCTCACTTTCAGTTTGTGTGTGTCCCTACGTCTGAAGTGAGTCTCTTGCAGACAGAATATATATTGTTTTTGTATCCATTCAGCCAGTCTATGTCTTTTGGTTGGAGGATTTAATCCATTTACATTTAGGGTAATTATATGTATGTTCCCACTGCCATTTTCTTAGTTGTTTTTGACTAATTTGTTTTTGTTGGTCTTCTTTCTTCCCTTCTTCATTTGTTCTCTTCTCTTGTGATTTGATGACTATATTTAGTGTTGTGTTTGGGTTGCTTTTTCTTTTTGGTGTGCATATCTATTGTAGTTTTTTGGTTTGCAGTTCCCATGAGGTTTTGATATAGCAGTCTATATATGTATAATGTTGTTTTAAATTGCTGGTCTCTTAATTTCAAATGCAGTTCCCATTTCCTGCATTTATAATCTCCTCTTCTCATAGTTGCAGGTTTTGATATCATATTTATGTGTGGATGATTTCCTACTTTTACCATATATTTACCTCTACCAGTGAGCTTCCCCATTTGTGATTTTCTTTTTTCTAGTTGTGGCCTCTTTTTTTTTTTCTTGCCTAGAGAAGTTTCTTTATCATTTGTTGTAAGGCTAGTTTAGTGGTTCTGAATTTTCTGAGGGTTGTGTTTTTTGTCTGTAAATCTTTTGATTTCTCCATCGAATCTGAATGAGAGCCTTACTGGCTAGACTACTCTTTGTTGTAGGTTTTTCCCTTACATCACTTTAAATATATCATGCCACTCCCTTCTGGCCTGAAGAATTTTTGCTGAAAAATCAGCTGATAACCTTATGGGGATTCCCTTGTATGTTATTCGTTGCTTTCCCTTGTTGCTTTTATTTTTTTTTCTCTGTATTTAATGTTTTTCTTTCTTTTTTTTTTTGCGGTATGTGGGCCTCTCACTGTTGTGGCCTCTCCCGTTGCAGAGCACAGGCTCTGGACGCACAGGCTCAGTGGCCATGGCTCATGGGCCCAGCCGCTCCACGGCATGTGGGATCTTCCCAGACCGGGGCATGAACCCATGTCCCCTGCATTGGCAGGCGGACTCTCAACAACTGCGCCACCAGGGAAGCACTGTATTTAATTTTTGTTACTTTGATTACTGTGTGTCTTGGCATGTTCCTTCTTGTGCTTATCCTGTATGGGACTCTGCACTTCTTGAACATGGGTGACTGTTTCCCTTCCCATGTTAGGGAGGTTTTCAGCTATATTGCTTCAAATATTTTCTCAAACCCTTTCCCTCTCTCTTCTTCTTCTGGGAGCCCTATGATGCAAATGTTGGTGTGTTTAATGTTGTCCCAGAAGCCTCTGAGGCTGTCCTCATTTCTTTTCATTCTGTTTTCTTTATTCTGTTCTATGGCAGTGATTTTCACCACTCTGTGTTCCAGCTCACTTACTCATTCTTCTGCCTCACTTGTTTTGCTATTGATTCCGTCTAGTGTATTTTTCAATTCAGTTATTGGGTTGTTCATCTCTGTTTGTTCTTTAAACCTTCTATCTCTTTGTTAAACATTTCTTGTATTTTCTCGGTCTGTGCCTCCATTTCTTTTCCAAGATTTTGGATCATCTTTACTATCATTACTCTGAATTCTTTCTCAGGTAGATTGTCTATCTCCTCTTCATTTGGTTATTCTTGTGGGTGTTTATTTTGTTTCTTCATCTGCACCATATTTTTCTGTTGTCTCATTTCATCTAACTTTCTGTGTTTGTGGTCTCCTTTCTGCAGGCTGCAGGATCATAGTACCTCTTGCATCTGGTGTCTGCCCCCTGGTGGGTGAGGTTGGTCCAGGTTCTTGTGCAGGCTTCCAGGTGGGAGGGACTTGTGCCTGCACTCTAGTGGGTTGAGTTGGATTTTGTCCCTCTGGTGGGCAGGGCTGTGTCAAGTGGTGTATTTTGAGGTGGCTGTGAGCTCACTTTAGGCAACCTGTCTGCTGATGGGTGGGGCTGTGTTCCTATCTTGTTGGTTGTTTGGCCCAAGGCCTTCCAGCACTGGATCCTGCAGGTTGTTGGGTGCGCCGGGTCTTAGTGCCAAAATGGGGACCTCCGGGAGAGCTCATGCCAATCAGTATTCCCTGGGGCCTCTGCTACCAGTGTCCTTGCCCCCACAGTGAGCTACAGCTAACCCTCATCTCCCCAGGAGACACTCCAAGACCCCGAGGTAAGTCTAGCCCAGGTTCCTATGGAGGTACTCTTTTGTGTTGGGTTCCAGTGCATGTGAGACCTTGTATGCTCCCTCCAAAGGTGGAGTCTCTGTTTCTCCCAGCCCTGTGGATCTCCTGCACTCAAGCCCCACTGACCTTCAAGGCTAAATGCTCTGTAGGTTCTTCTTCCCCATGCCACACCCTCAGACTGTCTTGGAGGGCTATTTTTATGTGCGAACATCCCTGTGTAGCCTGAGTGGGTTTAATATTTTTTGGTGCAAGGGCTGTTTTTAGTATAGATGTCCGCACACCTCTTTCCTCTGTGTATGCTGGCCATTATCCCCTTGATAGGAGTTGTAACTGATGTTGTGGTGAGCAGAGCCTGCACTGGATATTGAGCAGAGCCTCCCCTTTGCTCTGTGGTTGTCACTACCTGTCAGGTGGGGCCTGCTCCCTAGTTGTTAGAGTAGCGGTCCCCTGATCTGTTTCTTAGCTGTGTTTCTGATCTGTGGTTCAAAGCAGGTGGGATTGGAGCACTCCTACTGGGAGAAAAGCCACTGAATAATCCTCCTCTGGAGCTGTTCACTGGTGAGTGTGCTTTGTTGTGTCACATTTCACCTGTTGTATGAGCTCTCAGACTACACTGTTGGCACTGCTCTCAGTCCAACCTTAACCATGGGTATGTCAGCAATTGGTCCTGGTATTTCTCAGGCATTGGTTTCACCAGGTCACCAGTGTAGATCCACTGAAGTCAGGTCCCAGGATTGCAGTAATCATGGATCTGGACCAGCTTTGGGCACTAGGGAGACAGCTCAGACTCTACCCTGGCCCAACCACCACATGTATGTGCCCACATGTATGTCTTCTCAGGCTGTCTCCTCACAGCTAACAGCAGTCTTCTCCTCAGGTCTGCTCTCCAAAACCCATGTTCCAGCACCCAGCCCCTATCTGCACTGGTGGACCATGTCTCAGGCTGAGGCACGCAGGGCTCATGGCACAGACCATCTCTGTAGGTCTCACTCTGTCCTGCCTGCCACAGACTGGTTGTTGCACATTTCTCCTGGCCCTCAAAGCTCCCCTTCTGTCCCAGCTTATCTCCCCACAAGTGAGGAGACTTCCCTGGGTGCAGAACCTCCCCTCTCCTTCAGCTTCCCCGACCTCAGGGATGCGGGTCCTATCCCACTTCCTCTCCTCTTCCTTTTCCCTTCTTCTTTCTTTTTTCCTATCCTGTTACACAGGGATCTTGCTTTTCCTTTTAGGTGTCTGAGGTACTCTGCTAGTGTTCAGCAGGTGTTCTGTGAGAATTGTTCTATTTGTAGATGTATTCTTGATGCATTTGTGGGGAGAGGGGAACTCCACATCCTCCTACTCTTCCACAATTTTGACTCCCCCTTGCCAGTTCTTATTTCTATTTATGAGTATTGTTAAACTCCTTTTTTAGGAACTCTGTGTAAATATAATCTAAGACTAACCATAGTCCTTTACCTAACATAAGAAAAAGGCAAGGAAACTTGAAGGAGCAAAGCATTTGGATGGTCAGCTGTGGGGCCCAATTTGAATGGGCAGAAGTCTTTTTGGCAGGAATAACAGGACACAGAGCTGGTGAGAAGGAAGTTCATATGAGTGAAAAAATGTTCTTAGGCTGCTAAGTCACTTTCGTACATCCTCTCCCTAAATTCTACTTCTTATAATTCTCATCTCCTACCATGCACCAGCAGCACCAAGTGATGAACATTAAAACCTTATGGTACCAACTTCTTTCTAGCAAATGACTTATCCCTAGTAGCAAAGGCACTTCCTCCTCTGCAGGGGTCAACTTGTCCTAAGACATTCAAACACTTGCTTCTCTTGCTCTTCAGATGCCAGGAAGTTGGCTCCTTTGACCACACAGAGTAGCCCTGCCCTACACCTCAGGTCACTTTGTAAAACCTGTCTCAGCTTTTTTCTTTGCCACATTCCTACTGTACCTGCTCCCCTCACGCCAGCACAATGCGCAGAGATATAGACCATTCATGCTGAGGTACCTAAACATGGTAATAATGACACTCATGGTAAATATCACCTTTCTAAAAGGTTGTTTAGAGGATATAATGAGTTTATGTACTTGAATACAATTTGTAAATTGTTAAGTAGGCCTAGGTTTTAATATTATTATTATTACTATTCATAATATTACTTATTGATATTTTTATTCATGGCTCCATTAGCTTTTAAAATGTTAAGTTGTACTGGATTTGCATAGCTAATAACAGAGTTTGGACTTTACTTTCTAGTATCCTTAGAGATTTAAAGTAAGGTAGTAAAAGTAAGCTTTTAACTCAGTTAAAAGCTGAGTTTTAGCAATAGTTTATCTAATCGTGATGTAGGGACTGAAGAGAGGAAATACCAGGATTGGGGTGTTAATGTAAGAGCCTATTATCCTGTACCCAGGTATTTGGCCCAAGGGTTGAGTAGTGGTCATGGAAATGGAAAGGAAGGGATAGTTTGCTGAGGCATATAGGCTGCAGAAATCATTAGTTCTTGATGACTGACTGACTGGCAATGAAGAAAGAGTCAGAGGTGACTATGTGGTTTGGAGTCTGCATCTTTGGGAAGAATGAATTACTTTAAATTTTACCCTCATGTCTAAGCTAAATTGTAGGTTTGCTTTGTCAAACGGTATCCTTCTATACAATCTTTATAACATTCTTTTATTATTTTCTATGTATCCTTTTGGATCTTGGGTCACTTTTATTACTGCATAGACCTAGTTTTCAACAATCTGGATCCAAATTGCTTTTTAAGGATGAGACTTGATATGGTGCTGAGATATGGGGCCTTATTTTGTCCTTGAGGTTTGGTTGAAAGTGATCCCTCTAGTCAGACTCTCCATGAAGGAACTGGGAAAGGGAATAAAACCAGCTCATCTCATTCTCCATCTGTTGTCAGAGCTGCTCAGGTGTCTGCTCCAAACCCTCCAACTCCCACTGTTAGCTGGAGTTAACATAACTCTTTAAGTTAAAGGGTCCAGAGAAAAGAAAGGAAGCTACAAACAAAAACAAAATCAGATGGAACCAGCTGGGACCAACAGGCGATACATCTGACCTGGCGAGACACTGAGTCTCATTATATGCTGATTTTACTACATTAGCATATTAAATGATACACCTACTGGTGGCCATGACTGAACATTAAGAACAAAAAAGGATAAAAACGGGGTGGCACTGCACTCCCCTGAAAAAGCCTTGCTTCCTCCCCAGTAGACTGATGAATATACCTCCCCATCATTAGCCTTGCTCCTCCTTCTTTTGTCTTTACTCTTTAAAATTAAATCACTCTTGCCAGGTGGGTGAGAAGTTGATCTGTGAACTTAGTTCTCACTTCATTCTTTGGCCACTGAATAAAGCTTGTGCTTTGTCATTCTCAGCTTCCATTTCATTATTCACCTACTCAAACCCAAAAGGAGAAAACCCTCCCCACACTGAGGGAGAGAGCCTCTGCTGGGCTAGGGCCTGAGCAGGGTCCATATGACTTAATTAGGTAACACATCCTCTGCTTTTCAGTTTTTCAGTTCTACTATTCCCTTCTGTCTCAGCCTGTTAAAATTAGTGTTTCAGGGGCAGCTACAGAGCTAGAACTGTAGTCCAGGCCTCTGAAGTAAACTTAACCAAAGATTTCAGTGGGAAGAACAGAATTATTCGTGTCTTGTAGCCACTGTGTGTGTGTGTGTGTGTGTGTGTGTGTGTGTGTGTGAGTGAAAAAGAGAGGGAGGGGGGGGGGAAGGAAGAGAGGGACCACAGTTTATTCAACATAAGTATTTGAGCTTTTTTTTTTCTCAAATGGAAGCATACAGAATTTCTATATTAAAATACGCTATATTTTCTATAAATGTTTTCTCTCAAGTTATGGGTTTAGTTTCATCCTGCTTTATTCTTTTCTTTAGGAAAGGATGGTGTTAAAATGCCATCAAGTAAAATAAGGGTTTTTATGCTGAAGTCTCCACATCAGCAAATTTACATTTTGTAAGAACACTCTAAGGGGATATCAGCTTCTTCCCTTAAAAAGTTAGATGGATCCATTTCAGTTGTGCACATCCAGCTTCATGCTCTAACGTGGCCATATTGCTTTAGCTTTCATTTAAGGCACAGGTTTCTGGTGATAATATACATCGACGCTTTTCCAGTATTGGCTGAGAATGGCGCTCTAAAGAATTCGACTTGAGTCATTAGTAATGAAAACTTAAACCTGTGACCCCCAAATGGATGAATTCTGTTAATGTTTTAATGTATTCAACACTTTCTAAACTTATACACATTTTCAGATATGACTAACTTTATTTTTTTAATGACTATATAAGAAATACTTTAGTTGTATGATAAAAGGAAAAGTTGCCCCTGTAAGTCAAAATTCAAAGCATGCTATCACAAATAGCAATCATTTAGTTCTCTAAAATATATAACCTGACTGCTTTCATATAATTTAAAATGTGTCTTAAATGTGCCTGATTTTTATAAATCTGTTATCAATATTAGAGTTTTATATATCATAAATTGAAACTTGAGACATCAACTATGTCTAATTAATTGTCATGTCATGACAGTGTATGGGTAAATTCTGAGTAGTCATAATTTTTAAGAAATGTGTTTTCTTTATACACTATTGATTTCTGATTATTTCAGGTGAGATCAACTAGCTATGGTTTACATTATGTGGATCTGATTACTTGTGTTTCCATCGATGTTCCAGCACACTAAATTGGGATGACCACATAAAGGACAGGATATAGGAAAATCACAAGTCAGAATGTCATTCCCTGAGACTGAGAATGATGTTACCTCCCTAGGGACCTGAGGAGAGGTAGCTCTCCCTGGAACTCAGCAGAAAAGGGTCATGTAGGGAGCACTGCCAAGAGACCACAGATTCCACTTAGGGGAAGTTGCCAACCCATGGTAAACCTGAAGGGAAGGATCCAGGAGAATAACTACCCTGGTCTCAATCCCCTACCCATCTCTGATCTCCTGCCAGGGTTCGTTATTGACAGACCACCACCAGAAGCCAAAGGGTTGGGGATCCCACTAGGTAATCTACATAGGTCACCTCCCAGTGCAGAGAGCAACGTGGATAATGGTGGATACTATATCTGGTTGGGCAAACAGAAGATTTACTGCACAGTGTGGTGAAAGAAATAAGATAAATTCTACCTATTTAATGCCTCATTTAATTTTTTCAGCTTTATTGAGATATAATTTGCATATAACATTGTGTAAGTTTAAGGTACAATGTGATGATTTGATACATATACTGCAAAATGATTACCACAGTAGGGTTTGTTAACACCTCTATCCCCTCACATAATTTCCATTTCTTTTTGTGGTGAGACCATTTAATATCTACTCTCTTAGCAACTTTCATGTGTATAATACAGTATTGTTAACTATAGTCACCATGTTATACATGAGCTCTCCAGAACTTAATTTATAATTGGAAGTTTGTCCAACATCTCTCCATTTCCCCCACTGCCTGCTCTTGGTAACCACCATTCTAGCTTCTGTTTCTGAATTAAGCTTTTTTAGATTCCACCTACAAGTGAGATCATATGGTATTTTCCTTCTCTGTCTGACTTATTTCATTTAGCGTAATGCCCTCAAGGTCCATCCAAGTTGTACCAAATGGCAGGATTTCCTTTATTCTCATGGCTGAACATTAAATTGTATCTATCTATATATATATCTACACACACACACACACACACACACACACACACACATACATATATATATATACCAAATCTTTTTTAACTGTTCATCTGTGGGCAGACACTTAGGTTGTTTCCATATGTTGGCTATTGTAAATAATGCTGCGATGAACATAGGAATACAGATATCTCTTTAAGATACTGACTTCATTTCATATACCAAAGTATATATCCAAGTAGTAGGATTGCTGGATCGTATGGTAGTTCTATTTTTAATTTTTTGAGGAACCTCCATAGTGTTTTCCATTATGGCTTTACCAATTTACCTTCCCACCAACAATGCACAAGGGCTCCGTTTTCTCTACATCCATGCCAACACTTTTTATCTCCTGTCTTTTTGATAATAGCAATTCTAATAGGTGTGAGGTGATATCTTGTGGATTTGATTTGCATTTCCCTGATGATTAATAATGTTAAGCATTTTTTCAAGTATCTATTGACCATTTATATGTCATCTTTGGAAAAATGTCTATTCAGTTCCTCTGTTCACTTTTTAAGCAGATTTTTTTTTTCTGTTGAGTTGTATGAGTTCCTAATAGTTTAGATGTTAACTGCTTATCATATATCTGGTTTACAATATTTATGTCCCATTCCATAGGTTGCCTTTTCATTATGATGATTGTTTCTTTTGCTGTGCAGGAGCTTTTTAGTTTGATGTAGTCGTGCAGATTCATTTTTGCTTTTGTTGCTTGTACTTTTCATATTATATCCAACGTCTTACTGCCAGAATCAATGTCAAGGAGATTTTCCCTTAAGTTTTCTTCTAGGAGCTTTATGATTTCAGGTCTTATGATTAAGTCTTTAATCTATTTTGAGTTAATTTTTTGAGTGTATAAGATAGAGATAGAATTTCATTCTTCTGCATGCCATTATCCATTTTTCCCAAAACCATTTATTGAAGAGAATATCTTTCCCATTGAGTATTCTTGGCTCCCTTGTCAAATATTAGTTGACTATATACATGAGTGTTTATTTCTGGGCTCTCAATTCTGTTCCATTGGTCTATGTGTCTATTTTTATGCTAGAACCATATTGTTTCGATTACTACAGATTTGTAGTAGTTTGAAATTAAGAAATGTGATGCCTCTAGCATTTTTCTTCTTCTTCATGATAGCTTTGACTATACAGGGCCTTTTGTGGTTCCATACAAATTTTGGGATTATTTTTACCTGTGAAAAATAGATTGGAACTTTGATGGATGGCTTTCAAACTATAGATGGCTTTGACTTGAAGGGATATTTTAACCATATTAATTCTTCCAATCCATGAACGAGATATATATTTCCATTCATGTGTGTTTTCTTTAATTTCTCTAATCAAAATTTATAATTTTCAGTGTACATGTCTTTCACCTTGGTTAAATTTATTCCTAAGTACTTTATTGTTTTTGATGTTATTGTGAATGGGATTGTTTTCTTTATTTCCTTTTCAGATAGTTCATAGAACAAGAATTAGTTTATAGAAATGCAGTTGATTTCTTATGTTGATTTTTGTATCCTCCAACTTTACTGAATTTGCTGATTAGTTATAACAGGTTTTTTAATGGAGTCTTTAAAATTTTCTTTATATAAGATCATATCTGCAAACAATTTTACTTCTTTATTTCTGATTTGGATGCCTTTCATTTCTTTTTCTTGCCCGATTGGCTAGGATTTCTATTACTGTGTTGAATAGCAGTGGTGAGAATAGGTACCCTTGTCTTATTCCTGATTTTATTTTTTTTTAGTTTTTATTTTTTCTTTTACATCTTTATTGGAGTATAATTGCTTTACAGTGGTGTGTTAGTTTCTGCTTTATAACAAAGTGAATTAGTTATACATATACATATGTTCCCATATCTCTTCCCTCTTGCTTCTCACACCCTCCCTATCCCACCCCTCCAGGCAGTCACAAAGCACCAAGCTGATCTCCCTGTGCTATGCGGCTGCTTCCCACTAGCTATCTACCTTACGTTTGGTAGTGTATATATGTCCATGCCTCTCTCTCGCTTTGTCAAAGCTTACCCTTCCCCCTTCCCATATCCTCAAGTCCATTCTCTAGTAGGTCTGTGTCTTTATTCCTGTCTTAACCCTAGGTTCTTCATGACATTTTTTTTCCCTTAAATTCCATATATATGTGTTAGCATATGGTATTTGTCTTTCTCTTTCTGACTTACTTCACTCGTATGACAGACTCTAGGTCCATCCACCTCATTACAAATAGCTCAATTTCATTTCTTTTTATGGCTGAGTAATATTCCATTGTATATATGTGCCATATCTTCTTTATCCATTCATCTGATGATGGACACTTAGGTTGTTTCTATCTCCTGCCTATTGTAAATAGAGCTGCAACGAACATTTTGGTACATGACTCTTTTTGAATTATGGTTTTCTCAGGGTATATGCCCAGTTGTGGGATTGTTGGGTCATATGGTAGTTCTATTTGTAGTTTTTTAAGGAACCTCCATACTGTTCTCCATAGTGGCTGAACCAATTCACATGCCCATCAGCAGTGCAAGAGTGTTCCCTTTTCTCCACATCCTCTCCAGCATGTATTGTTTCTAGATTTTTTGATGATGGCCATTCTGACTGGTATGAGATGATATCTCATTGCAGTTTTGATTTGCATTTCTCTAATGATTAATGATGTTGAGCATTCTTTCATGTGTTTGTTGGCAGTCTGTATATCCTCTTTGGAGAGATGTCTATTTAGGTCTTCTGCCCATATTTGGATTGGGTTGTTTGTTTTTTTGTTATTGAACTGTATGAGCTGCTTGTAAATTTTGGAGAGTAATCCTTTGTCAGTTGCTTCATTTGCAAATATTTTCTCCCATTCTGAGGGTTGTCTTTTGGTCTTGTTTATGGTTTCCTTTGTTGTGCAAAAGCTTTGAAGTTTCTTTAGGTCCCATTTGTCTATTTTTGTTTTTATTTCCATTTCTCTAGGAGGTGGGTCAAAAAGGATCTTGCTGTGATTTATGTCATGGAGTGTTCGGCCTATGTTTTCCTCTAAGAGTTTGATAGTTTCTGGCCTTATATTTAGACAAAAAGCTTTCAACTTTTCATTGTTGATGGTAGCTGTGGGTTTTTCATATATGGCCTTTATTATGTTGAGGTATGTTTCTTTTATATCCAATTTGTTGAGTTTTTATCATAACAGGATTTGTATTTTTCAAATGCTTTTCTGCATCTCTTGAGATGATCATAGATTTTTTATCTTTCATTCTATTAATGTGGTGTCTCATATTTATTGATTTGCATATGTTGAACCATCCTTGCATGCCAGGGATAAATCCTACTTGACCATGGTGTATGATCATTTTAATGTTTTTAGTGTACTGTCGAATTATGTTTGCTAATATTTTATTGAGAATTTTTGTATCTATATTCATCAGGGATATTGACCTATGATTTTCTTTTCTTGTAATGTCTTTATCTAGCACTGCTATCAGGATAATTCTGGCCTTGTAAAGTGAGTCTGTAAATGTTCCCTCCTTTTCAATTTATTTGAAGAGTTTGAGAAGAACTGGCATTAATTCTTCTTCAAATGTTTGGTAGAATTTATCAGTGAAGCCATTTAGTTCCAGGCTCTTCTTTATTAGGAGTTTTTGTTTGTTGTTTTTGTTACAGTATGCAGGCCTCTCACTGTTGTGGGCCCCTCCCTTTGCGGAGCACAGGCTCCGGATGCACAGGCCCAGCAGCCATGGCTCACGGGCCCAGCTGCTCCACGGCATGTGGGATCCTCCCAGACCGGGGCACGAACCCGTGTCCCCTACATCGGCAGACAGACTCTCAACCACTGCGTCACCAGGGAAGCCCTATTGGGAGTTTTTTGATTACTGATTCAATCTCCATACTTGAAATTTGTCTGTTCAGATTTTCTGTTTCTTCATTATTCAGTCTTGGTCGGTTGCATGTTTCTAGGAACTTCTCCATTTTTTCTATGTTATCCAATTTGTTGGCATATGATTCTTCACTATAGTCTCCTATGATCATTTGTATTTCTGTGGTATCAGTTGTAATGTCTCCTCTTCTATTCCTGATTTTATTTACTTGAGTCTTCTTTCCTTTTTTCTCAGTTAATCTAGCTAAACGTTTGTCAATTTTATCTTTAGAAAAAAAAAGAGCTCTTAGTTTTATTGATTTTATTTCTATTTTTTTGGTCTCTATTTCATTTATTTCTTCTCTGATCTTTGTTATTTTCTTCCTTCTGCTAACTTTGGGCTTTGTTCTTTTTCTAGTTCTTGAGTTCTAAAGTTAGATTGTTTTAGATCTTTCGTTTTTCTTTACATAGCCATTGATTGCTATAAATTTTCCTTTTAGAACTCCTTTTCTGCATCCCATAAGTTTTGGTATGTTTTGTTTTCATTTGTTTCAAAATATTTTGATTTCTTCCTTGCCATTGGTAGTTCATGAGTGTATTGTTTAAATTCCACATATTTATGAATTTTCCAGTTTTCCTTTTTTTACTAGTGTCTAATTTCATAATATTTGGGCCAGAAAAGATACTTGATACAATTTCAATCTTCTTAAATTTGCTAAAACTTGCTTTGTGACCTATTATATAATCTATTCTGGAGAATGTTATGCATGCACTTGAGAAGAATATTTATTTTGCTGCTGTTGGATGTAATGTTCTATATATATCTGTTAGGTCTGTTTGCTCTAAAGTATAGTTCAAGTTAATGTTTCCTTATTGACTTTCTACCTAGATGATCTGTGTTGTTGAAAATGAGTTACTGAAGTTCCCTACTATTATAGTATTGTTTATTTTTCCTTTCAGATCTGTTAGCATTTGTTTAATATATTTAGGTGCTCTGATGTTGGGTACATATATATTTATGATTGTTACATCCTGTTGATGAATTGACCTCTTTATCATTATAAAATGATCTTTTTTGTCTCTTGTTACAGTTTTTAACTTAATGTCTATTTGGTCTAATGTAAGTATAGCTACTTCTGCTTTTTTGTTTTGTTTCCACTTACATGGAATTTCTTTTCCCATCCCTTTGAGCCTGTGTGTGCTTAAAGTTGAAGTGAATCTCTTGTAGATGACATATAGTTGTATCTTTTTTTTTTTAATCCACCCAGCCACTGTACACCTTTTAATTGGAGAATTTAATCCATTTACATTTGTAGACATAATTAATGGGTAAGGACTTACTAATGACATCTTATTGTGTCTGGCTGTTTTATAGTTCCCTTGTTTTTTTTCTCCCTCTCTTGCTGCCCTTCCTCTGTAAATTGATGACTTTCCATATTGGCATGCTTTGATTTCCTTCTCCTTATCTCTTGTGTATCTACTCCAGGTTTAGGCTTCGTTGTTACCATGCGGCTTACATTAAAAAATGTTATAAGGTCTATTTTATGCTGATAACAACCTAACTTTAATCATATACAAAAACTGTACCTGTTTACTGCCCCATTTTACGTTTTTGATGTTGTAATTAACTCTTTTATATTGTGTATTCAGTAAAAAATTATGGTAACTATATTATAGTATTATAGTATTCTGATTTTGACTATATATTTACCTTTACCATGTGAAGTATATTTTCATATATTTTCGTGTAACTCATTAGTATCCTTCCATTTTAGCTTGAATAAATTCTTTCATTATTTCTTGTAAGGAATTTCTAGTAGTGATGAACTACCTCTGCTTTTGTCTAGGAAAGTCTTTATCTCTCCTTAATTTCTGAAGGACAACTTTACTGGACAGAGTACTCTTGGTTGGTAGTTTTTTAACTCTTTCAGCACTTTGAATATTTCATGCCACTCTCTCCTGGCCAATAAGGTTTCTGCTGAGAAAACAACTTATATAGTGTTATAGAGGTTTCTTTTGTAAATTACAAGTTTCTTTTCTCTTGTCCTCCTGCCACTTTTAAGATTCTCTCTTTGTATTTGATAATTTTATTATAATGTGTCCTGGAGAAGATCTCTTTAAGTTGAGGTGGTTTGGTGACCTGTGAGCTTCATTATCTTGGATATCCATATGTCTCCCCAAATTTGGGAAGTTCTCAGCCATTCTTTCTTTAGATAAATTTTCTGCCATCTTCTCCCTCTCCTGGGACTCTCAGTAATTCACATTTCTTTTGAAATACCATCATTTCTTTTGATGGTATCCTATAGGTCATGAAGGCTTTCTTCACCCTTTCTCATTCTTTTTCCTTTTTTCTCCTCTGACTGGATAATTTCAAAAGTCCTGTCTTCTAATTCACAGATTTTTCTTCTTCTGATCCATTCTTTTTGTTGATGTTCTCTATTGCACTTTTCATTTTATTCATTGTATTCTTTAGCTTTCTGTTCTTTTTTTTAATGATTTTTATCTTTGTTAAACTTCTCATTTTATTCATGTACTGTTTTCCTGATTTTGTTCCATTGTCTTTTTCTTGTACCTCATTGAACTTACTTAAAACAACTATTTTGAATTCTTTGAGATAAATTGAAGATCTCCATGCCTTTGGGAGTTGGTTTCTGGATGAGTATTATGATTCTTTGATTTTTCATGTTCCTTAAAGTTTTGTGTTGCTGTCTTCACATTTGAAGTAGCTGTCACCTCCTCCAGTTTTTTATTAACTGACTTTGGGAGAAAAACCTTCCATAAGCCCTTTTAGGGATTCTGAGGCTTTCCTCACCTTCTATGGATACACCTGCTTCACACATCTTGCTCCCTCTTATGACAGAATTCTTAACCTTGTATGTCTTCTCTGGATCCTGCAAGGCACCAGCCCTCATCCTGACAGCCTTCCTGTTGCTTTCTTAAGGGCAGAGAATTTTGTGCTCTCTCTGTAGCCCACAGATTTCGCTGGTTTTCTGCTTGTGTTCACTAGTCATCTGCCTAAGCCCGCTCTCCTCATTGTCAGAGTGTACTCAGAGAGCTGGCCGTAGGGTGTGTGTGTGTGTGTGAGTGAGGTATGCAGAGTGCTGGAACTGCCCATTGGTCAGCTGAGGTGATCCATGGGTAAGACATCCTACTAGCTCATGGGTGATTTTCTTGATGGAGTCCATGATGCAATCAGTAGAATCTATTTTCCTTTAATGCTCTTCAAGAGTCCCAGCTGCTACACTCTCAGCCTCTTCCCACCCATGACTCAGTATTCTAGATGGGATGAGAGAAAGCCTCTAAGGCAGCATCCCACACAGCTTCACTTTCCCCAGTGAGAGAAATCATGGGCTGAGAAGATTTATCTTGGCATTCAGCTATGTGCTAAGGGATAATGTGAATAAAGTCAAACAGTTCCTCTTACCCTCTCCAATACACCCAAACTTGTATTTTTTTTGCTACAGTACTGTGCTAGAAATTTTCCCCTGGAAACCTGGATTTCCAAAAAGCCTCTCTCATCTGTGGGTGGCTCTCTAAGACAGCATTCTCTAGGGACTTTCAGACCATGGCCTAGGGATACTGGAGCCAGTTCATGGGCCACTTTATTGTCCAGAGCCAAGACCAAGGTCTGTATGCTTATTACTCAAGGCATGGGTGGATGAGACTTCTCTCAGGTCCCTTATTGTATGGTGCTGGATCCCACAGCTTCCACAAAGGCACTTTTGCCCACAGATGGATACAAAATTGTTGTTGTTGAGAGGGGAATACAATGAGGGACATCTTATTCAGCCATGTAGCTGACATTACTCCTTTAATGCTTCATTTTTAAGTAATTTCAAATACTAGAATGTCTTTGGTGCTTGGGCTGTTATAACAAAATACTATAGAAAGGGTAGCTTAAACAACAAATGTTTATTTCTCAAAGTTCTAAAGGATGAGGGCCCAAGATCAAGGTGCTGACAGGTTCAATAACTAACGAGAGCCCTCTTTGTGGTTGGCAGAAGGCTGCGTTTTTGCTGTATTTTTACATGTTGGAGACTGAAAGGGCTCTGGTCTCTTCCTCTTCTAATAAGGGCACTAATCCCATCATCAGAGTTAAACCCTCATGACCTTATCTAAACCCAATTACTTACCAAAGGCCCCAGCTCCAAATACCACTTTGTGGATTAGGGCTTCAACATATGAATAATGTGGGAACACATTCAGTTCACTGCACAGGAAAAAAAAATATTGGCCATCACCATTCATTCAGAATGCTTTCTAGAAGATAAACTGTGTTTTCTTACCCAGGAGACTTTGTTGGTCTACTTCATTTTAGACCTCTGAAGCACATGAGACTGCTAACTAAGGTCACCTGAATATAAGAAAAGGTTTTAGCAGGGTTAGGATGAACAGGGCGGGAGTCAGAAACTAAAAAGGGCAGTCTCATTGGCAAGTGGGTGGCTGCACTAGCAGATGTACTCTTTCCTGCTGGTGTTACTCTTTGCTCCTCCTTTTTGTGAGTACTATACATTGTGTATCAGTTACATATTGTTAAATGCTATTTAACAAACCATTCTAAAACTCAAATGTGGCATAAAACAACAATAATCTGTTCTTCCTTATAGTACTACAGGTAAGCTGGTGATCAGCTAATCTAGATTGGACCCAACTCTGTGGCTCTGCTTCAAGCTGTAGGTCTGGTTGTCCTGGTTCACTCAGTTAATTCTGGCTGATAGGGCAGCAGGGATGCCCTTTTCACGGAGATGGCAGATATACAAAGAGGGCTGTATAAAAATAATAATGCCACTTCAGGTCCAGGCTCAGAATAAGCACACTGTCCACTATTCTCCACAAGCAAGTGGACAATATAAGATACATGGCTAAAGTCAAAAATCAAGGCATAGGAAAGAGCATTATGCTCCAGATAAGGTCATGACAAGAATATGGGTGTGGAAAGGAATGAAGAATTGGATACAAAATTTCAATCTACCATAATCTATATTCTGGCCACAATTATTCATTTGTGACCCCTCCCCCCAGGCAAAAAACCAAACAACAGAAGCAAACAAAAATCTCACCCTCTTCCAGAGTCATTAAAAGTCTCATACCACATGACATTAGGCTCCAAGTTCAGGATCTTATAATCAACATCAGTCCAGATGAGGCCCTTTTTGATCTGGAAACCTATGAACTAAAATGGCAAGTCGTTTCCCCCAAACACAACACACACCACTGGAAGAGTGAAAGAATAGTTGCAATAAGCACTCCCATTTGAAAGGAGGAAGAGAGAAGAATGAGACACAGGTACATAGTAGGCATTGGGCTATAAATTTGAAAACCCATTAGGAAAATGTTGCCAGGCAACATTTTTAGAGATAGGGAGTGGTCTTAGATAAGATCCTAATTGTGCTTGCAGGAAGTGGTTCCCCAGTCAATCACTCTCCTGGTTTGTTGTTCTACCCTCTTGAACGTCCTTTTCTCCCAATTATCTTCTTTGGCCATTTCTGAAAAGAACTTTGATGCAGATAACCTTTGTGGAAGCTCAGCAACTTTCTCAGACTGTTCCCTGCTGTAGACAGCTGGGGGCTCAGAGGTCTTACAGTTCCAGCAGGCCCAATTCTCTCAGTCCTGGATTTCAGCATTTTGCCAACCAAATATCTCAAGAATATTGTGTATCTTCTATTTTTCAATGTATTTCATGGGCTCCCAAACAGCCACAATTTTCTTGAATGTGCACTTTTTTTCCTACTCTTAATCTTGGAGGCAGTAGGCTTCTGTGGACTATGCCAGTAGTCTCACATTTCTCAATGTAACTATCTTCATATGTAGAAAATGCTTTATTTTGTGATGAAAAATAATTGCTCGTGAGTATCAAAACCCAAAGTATCTACCAATAATAAAATAATCTTCTGAAAATATATAACCTGATTCTTTTATATAATTCAAAATGAATATGTTAAAAATTAAGCTTGCCTGATTTGTATAAAATTATTATCAATGTTTTTATATGCTATTAAAAAACAGTTAAAAAAAATAGTAGGCTCTTTTATCCAGAAAGCCTTTCTACAGATGCCTTTTTTTAGGGCTGGAAGAGATCTACTAGGCACCATCTTAATTTTTTCAGAAACCTTAACAAATGGTGTGAGGGCCAAACTCTGATTTGTTCTATGCCCCCAGGCTGTATGCTAATATTGATTTAATCTTTGCTCCCATCTTGTATCTTAATCTTCTACTGGCTGGAAAGCTGAGGAGGAGGAACAGTTTAATTTTCAAATCCAATAGTTTCTGGGTTTATAACATTCTGCTTACAAACTGATAAATTATTTTCTGATCTCATTTCTTCTTGTAGAAATACACTCTATGCAGGTGAAAGATCAGCTCACACTTTTTATATTTTGCTTATAAACTATCTTGCCCAAGTCTACAATTTAGTGTGGCACATTTTTATCTTCCAAGTTATATCAGGTGAAAGTTTAAAAGTTTTTGCCTCTTCCCAATATGTCGTTATTTTTCCATATATATATATATATATATATATATATATATAATTTTATTGAAGTATAGTTGATTTACAATTGTTAATTTCTGCTGTACAGCAAATGACTCAGTAATACATATATATATATTCTTTTTCATATTCTTTTCCATTATATTTTATCATAGGACATTGAATATATTTCCCTGTGCTATACAGTAGGACCTTGCTGTTTATCCATCCTATATACAATAGTTTGCATCTACTAATCTCAAACTCCCAATCCTTTCTTCCCCCACTCCCCACCTTGGCAACCACAAGTCTGTTCTCTATATCTGTGAGTCCTGTTTCTGTTTTGTAGGTATGTTCATTTGTGTTGTATTTTAGATTCCACATGTAAGTTATATCATATGGTATTTATCTTTCACTTTCTGACTTATTTTGCTTAGTATGATAATCTCTAGTTGCATCCATGTTGCTGCAAATGACATTATTTCATTCTTCTTTATGGCCGAGTAGTACTCCATTGTATATATGTACCACATCTTCTTTATCCATTCATCTGTTGAATGGACATTTAGGTTGTTTCCATGTTTTGGCTATTGTGAATAGTACTGCTCTGAACATAAGGGTGCATGTATCTTTTCAAATTATAGTTTTGTCTGGGTATATGCCCAGGAGTGGGATTGCTAGATTATATGGCAACCTTATTTTTAGTGTTTTGAGGAAACAACATACTATTCTCCATAGTTGCTGCACCAATTTACATTCCCACCAACACTGTAAGAGGGTTCCCTTTTCTCCACACCCTCTCCACATTTGTTATTTGTAGACGTTTTTAATGATGGCCATTCTGACCACTGTGAGGTGATACCTCATTATAGTTTTGATTTGCATTTCTTTAACAATTAGTGATGACAAGCATATTTTCATGTGCCTGTTGGTCATCTGTATGTCTTCTTTGGAAAAATGTCTATTTAGGTCTTCTGTCCATTTTTCAATTGGATTGTTTGGTTTTTGTTATTGAATTGTATGAGTTGTTTGTATATTTTGGAAATTAAGCCCTTGTCGGTCACATCTTTGTAAATATTTTCTCCCATTCTGTAGGTTGCTTTTCATTTTGTTTATGTTTTCCTTTGCTGTGCAAAAATTGTAAGTTTGACTAGGTCCCATTTGTTTATTTTTGCTTTTATTTCTATTGTCTTGGGAGACTGGCCTAAGAAAAAAAATTGGTAGGATTTATGTCAGAGAATGTTTTTCCTATGCTCTCTTCTAGGGGCTTTTATGATGTCTTGTCTTACATTTAAGTTTTTAAGCCATTTCGAGTTTATTTTTGTGTATGGTATGAGGGTGTGTTCTAACTTCACTGATTTACATGCAGCTTCCCAACTTTCCCAACACCACTTGCTGAAGAGACTTTTTCCCATTGTATATTCTTACCTCCTTTGTCGAATATTAATTGTCCATAAGTGTGTGGGTTTATTTCTGGGCTCTCTATTCTGTTCCATTGATCCGTATGTCTGTTTTTGTGCCATTGCCATGCTGTTTTAATTACTGTAGCTTTGTAGTATTGTCTAAAGTCTGGGAGGGTTATGCCTTTGACTGTTCTTTTTCCTTAGGATTGCTTTGGCAATTCTGGGTCTTTTATAGTTCCATACAAACTTTAGGATCATTTGTTCTAGTCCTGTGAAAAATGTCATTGGTAATTTGATAGGGATCTCATTAAATCTGTAGAGTGCTTTGGGTAGTATGGTCATTTTAACAATATTAATTCTTCCAGTCCAAGAGCATGGTATATCTTTCTATTTCTTTGAATCACCTTCAGTTTCCTTTATTAATGTTTTATAGATCTCATCATATAAATCTTTCACCTCCTTGGTGAGGTTTATTCCTAAGTTTTCTTTTTTTAAAAAAATAAATTTATTAAAAAAAAAGTTACTATGCATTAATAAAACATACACTTTTATAAAAAAATAAAAATAAATTTATTTATTTATTTTTATTTTTGGCTGTGTTGGGTCTTCATTGCTGCACGCAGGCTTTCTCCAGTTGTGGTGAGCGGGGCCCACTCTTCACTGCAGTGCATGGGCCTCTCACTGAAGTGGCCTCTCTCACTGCAGAGCACAGGTTCCAGGTACATGGGCTTCAGCAGTTGTGGCTCATGGGCTGTAGAGTGCAGGCTCAGCAGTTGTGGCACATAGGCTTAGTTGCTCTGCAGCATGTGAGATCTTCCTGGACCAGGACTCGAATCCATGTCCTCTGCATTGGCAGGTGGCTCAACCACTGAGCCACCAGGGAAGCTCCCTAAGTTTTTTTTTTTTTTATGTGATTTTAAAATAGATTGTTTGTTTGCATTCCCTTTCTGATATTTCATCGTTAGTGTAAAGAAATGCAACTGATTTCTGTATGTTAATCTTGTATCCTGCTACCTTGCTGAATTCATTTATTAGTTCTAGTAGTTTTGTGTGTGGAGTCTTTAGGGTTTTCTATATATATAGCACATCATCTGTGTATAATGACAATTGTACCTCTTCCCTACCAATTTGAATACTTTTTATTTCTTTTTCTTGTCTGATTGCTGTGTCTAGGACTTCCAATACTATATTGAAGAGAAATGGTGAGAGTGGGCATCGTTGTCTTGTTCCAGATTTTAGCAGAAAGTCTTTTTCAGCTTTTCACTGAAAAGCTGAAATATAATTGAGTATTATAATGGCTGTGGGTTTGTCATAAATAGCTTTCATTATGTTTAGAGACATTCTCTCTATACCCACTTTCATAAGTTTTTTTTAGCATGAATGGGTGTTGAATTTTATCAAGTGTTTTCTCTGTATGTACTTAGATGATCATGTGGCTTTTGTCTTGTCTTTTGTTGTGGTGTATTATATTGATTTTGCATATGTTGAACCATCCTTGTGACCCTGGAATGAATCCAATTTGGTCGTGGTGTATGATCGTTTTCATGTGTTGTTGGATTTGATTTGCTAATATTTTGTTGAGAATTTTTGCATCTATATTCATCAAAGGTATTGGCCTGTACTTTTCCTTTGTGGTAGTGTTTTTGGTTTTGGTATCAGGGTGACAGTGGCTTCATAGAACATCTTTGAGAGTGTTTCTTCCTCTTCAGTATTTTGGAGGAGTTTGAGAAGAATCACTATAAATTCTTCTTCCTGTGTTTTTAGAATTCCCCAGTGAGGCCATCTGGTCCTGGACTTTTGTTTGTAGGGAGTTTTTTATTACAGATACTATTTCACTTTTATTGATTGGTCTGTTCAAGTTATCTGTTTACTCTTGATTCAGTTTTGGTAGGCTGTATGTTTCTAGAAAATTGTCCCTTTCTTCTAGGTTGTCAAATTTGTTAACATATAATTGTTCATAGTATTCTCTCTCTCTTTTTTTGTATTTCTGCAGCATCAGTTGTGATTTCTCTTCTTTCATTTCTTAAATATTTTGTTTATTTGGGTCTTCTCTCTTTTCTTCTTGGTGAGCCTGATGAGAGGTTTGTCAATTTTGTTTCAAAGAACACGCTCTTGGTTTTATTGATATTTTTTTCTATTTTCTTTTATTTATTTCCACTCTGATCTTTATTATCTCCTTCCTTCTGCTGAATTGAGGTTTTGTTTGTTCTCCTTTTTCTAATTCTTTAAGGTGGTGGGTTAGGTTTTTTTGAGGTTTCTCTTGTTTCTTAAAGAAGGCCTGTATCACTATGAACCTCCCTCTAAGAACAGCTTTTGCTGTATCCCATAGATTTTGTGTGGTTGTGTTTTTATTGTCATTTGCCTCAAGATATTTTTAAGCTTTTTCCTTTGATTTCATCACTGACCCATTGGTTTTTTAGTAGCATGTTGTTTAGTCTCCATTGTAATTGTTTTTTTCTCATTTCTTTTCCTGTGGTTGATTTCTAGTTTCATGCCATTGTGGTCAGAAAAGATGCTTGAAATAAAACTCTTAAATTGGTTGAGGCTTGTTTTGTGCCCTAGTATGTGGTCAATCCTAGAGACTATTTCATATTCACTTTAAAAGAATGTGTATTCTCTTTTTATTTGGATCAAATGTCCAGAAAATATCAATTATGTCTAACTGCTCTATTGTATCATTTAGGATCTCTGCTGCCTTATTGATTTTCTGTCTCAAAAATCTGTCCATTGATGTGAGTGGGGTATTAAAGTCTCCTACTACTACTGTATTCCCATCAATTTCTCCCTTTATTTCTGTTAGTGTTTTTTTTTTTATGTATTTGGGTGCTCCTATATTGGGTGCATATATGTTGACAAGTGTAATATCCTCTCCTTGTATTGATCCTTTTATCATTGTATAGTGTCCTTATTTATCTTTCTTTATAGCTTTTGTTTTAAAGTCTATTTTGTCTGATATGAGTATTGTGACCCCCACTTTCTTGTCATTTCCATTTGCATGAAATACCTTTTTCTATCTCCTCACTTTCAATCTATGTGTGTCCTTTGCCCTAAAGTGAGTCTCTTGTAGACAGCATAATGTAGGCTCTTGTTTTTTTTATCCAGTCTGCCACTCTGTGTCTTTTGATTGGAGCACTTAGTCCATTGACATTTAAGGTAATTATTGATATATGTATTTATTGTCATTTTAGACCTTGTTTTCACATTGGTTTTATGTTTCTTCTTTGTCCCTTTTTTCTTTTTGTTTTTCTTTTGTGGTTTGATGATTTTCTTTTGTATCAACCTTATGTTCTCTTCTTTTTGTTTTTTGTGAATATATTGTAAGTTTTTGATTTTTGTTTGCCCTGTTTTTCAAATTGGTTAACCCCTTCTTATATCTACTTGCTTTAGACTGTTGGTCACATAAGCTCAAACACATTGTAAGAAAACAATCTACATTTTCTTACTCCTCTCTCTCACACTTTATGATTTTGATGTCCTCTTTTGCAACTTCATTGTTCATCCTTTTGCTCATTGTGGTTATCATTGCTTTCACAGAAGTTTTTTGATTTATTTTTTTAATCTGTGTACTGCCTTATTTAAGTGATTTACTTTCTAATTGTGATTTTCTCTTCCCTATAGATTCTTTTCCATTTAGAGAGGACCTTTCAAATTTCCTTTAGGATAGGTTTAATACTGCTGTATTCTTTTAGTTTTGCTTGTCTGAGAAATTCTTTATCTCTCCTCCCATTCTAAATGATAATTTTGCTAGATAGAGTATACTAAGTTGCAGATTTTTCCCTTTCAGGACTTTGAATATATCTTGCCACTCCCTTCTGGCCTGCAAAGTTTCTGTAGAGAAATCACTGATAGACTTATGGGGGTTCCCTTGTAATTAACTCTTTGTTTTTCTCTTGCTGCCTTTAGAATCATCTCTTTATCTTTAACTTTTGCCACTTTAATATATCTTGGTGTAGGTCTGTTTGGGTTTATCTTGTTTGGGACCCTCTGTACTTCCTGTACCTAGACATCTGTTTCCTTCCTTAGGTTTTGGAAGTTTTCAGCCATAATTTCTTCAAATACATTTTCAATCCCCTTTACTCTTTCTTCTCCTTCTGGGATCCCTTTTATGCATAGATTGACATGCTTTGTATTATCCCATAGGTCTCTTGTATTGCTTTTTTTTTTTTAAATTTTGGTTTCTATTTGCTGTTCTAATTGGGTGATTTCCATTATTCTGTCTTCCAGATCACTTATTCATTCTTCTGCATTATTCATTCTGATATTCATTGCCTTTAGTTCAGCTTTCATCTCTGTAAATGAATTTTCTAATTTTTCTTAACTCCTCCTTATATTTTCTAGTTCCTTTTTACAGTAATCTGCATGTCTGTCAATAGCTTTTCTTAATTCCTTCAGTATTTTCATTATCTCCTTTTTGAACTCAATGTCTATTAGAATGAATAGGTCTGTTTCATTGTTTGGTCTTCGAGGGGAATTCTCTTGATGTTTTAATTGGAAGTGTTTCCTCTGCTTCTTTTTTTACTTATATTTCTCTTGCTCTATGAGTTTAGGAGAAACAATTATCTACTGTGGTCTTGGAGGGCTATTTTTATGTGGGAACATCGCTGCATAGGCTGCATGGGTTTAATGTTTCTGGTGCAAGGGCTGCTTTTTTTTGAATGTCTGCTGCCTCTTTCCTCAGTATATGCTGTCCATTATCCTCTTGATAAGAGGTGTGAATGGTGTTGTGGTGACCAGAGCCACATTGGATATTGAGCAGGGTCTCCTCTTTGCTCTGTGGTTGTCACTGCCCTGTCAGTGGCAGGGTCTGCTCCCTAATTGTTCAGTGTAAGCCCACAGATGTTTCTGAGCAGTGGTGCAAAGTAGGCAGGATTGTAGTGCTCCCATTGGGAGAGGAGCCACTGAGTAGTCCTCCACCAGAGGTGTTCACTGGTGAGTGTGCTCTGTTGTGTAACATGTCACCCTTTGTGTGGGCTCACAAAGTACACTGTTGTTGGCACTGCCCTCAGCCCCACCTCAACTGTGGGAATGCCAGCAATCTGCTCTGGTGTCCCTCAGGCATTGTTTTCACAAGGCCACCAGTGCAGATCCATTGAAATCAGGTCCCAGGACTAAAGTAGTCATGCACCTGGAACTGCTGTTGGACCTATGGAGGCAACTCATACCCTGGCTTGTCCCAGCCCCCTGAATGCACATGCCCACAGCTGCTAAGGGCAGATCCATTCAGGTGAGGATGTCCTCCAGGTGCTGAATTCATTGTCTGTTTGGATGTCCTCCAGGTGCTGAATTCACAAAGCCAATGGCAAAGCTGTAAGTCCGTGGCTCATGCAGCCATAGGGAAAGATTTCAGCCCTGTTTCACAAGTCACGCGGCCCCTGGGGCTCAGCTGTGGCCTCAGCCCTGCCTCTGCTCATGGGCAACCTGCTGATGTCTGCTCCCAGAGCCCACCAAGGTGAGGTGGTGGTCAGTGTGTGGAGAAAGAGGCTGCAATGGCAGTCCTGCCCTCTGCGTGCCACTAAACAGTGGCACCTCCCTTCTATGGTGGCCCAGGTTTCTTCTGTGAACACTCCCAGTTGTGGTTGTACCACACTCCAACCCCTTCAGGCTGTGTTCATGCAGCCAACACCAGTTCTCTCCCTGGATCTGTCCTCTAAACCCCAAGTTTCAGCACCCAGCCCCTGCCTGTACCAGCAGACACACATCTCAGGCTGGGGAGTGTGGGGCAGTGGCACAGACCATCTGTGTAAGTCTCTGTTCTGCCTGCCACTAACCAGTTGTTGCGTTCTCCTCTGAGTCTTTGAAGCTGCCTTTCTGTCCCAGCTGATCTCTCCACCAGTGAGGGGGCTTCCCAGGATGCTGAAGCTCCCTCCCAGGGACACAGGTCCTGTCCTGCTTCCTTTATATTCTCCTTTCATCCTGCCTGATTACAGAGATCTTTCTTGACCTTTCATGTGTTTGAGGTCTTCTGCTAGTGTTCAGAAGAAATTGTTTCACTTGTAGATGTATTTTTGATGCATTTGTGGGAAGAGGTGAGTCCCATGTCCTTCTCCTCTACCATTTTGATTGGAGCTCCCCCAGATATTTTTCAATTTCCCTACCATTTTCCCAATCTTCACCCACGACTCAGTCCCAAATACAATGGCATGTATCTTATTTACATCTGCTCTCTACTTCAGTACCAAGTTTGTATCAGTTAATTGTTGCTGCAGTGTGGCTGCTGAACATACAACCTCAACTCAGAAGCTTAAAACAAGATAATCATTTATTCTCAGAGATGTGAGGTAGGGCACGGCCTGGTGGCTCCTGCATTAAGCTGCAGGTCTAGCTAATCCTGACCCATCATTCAGGCCTACTCCAAGGCTCTGGCTGAAGGAATAATAGGTACCTAGGGAATCCTTTCTTAGGATGGTGGCAGAGGTACAAAGAATAGTGCAAACACTTGAGGCCCTTACCGCCTACTCTTGGAACTGGCGCTTTGTTACATTTCTCCGACCTGCCATTGACTAAGGAAGTCCCTTAATTAAACCTAAAGTCCTGTAACAAAAACATATAAACCACCCTTGATGAGACCATGGCAGAATATTCATGCAGGGAAGGATTGGAGTCAATTTTATATACTACACTTTCAGAGTCCTGAATAGCCCTGAGTGCCACCAAGAATTTATAAGTGGGGCCAGCACAAAGAGTGTCTGCTTCTTTATTGCTAAATCCTTAATAATAGAATTATAATCAGTTAGTGCATCATTATTCTATAGCTTCTAGTTTGATCCTGGTAAACAAGTATATGTTGTCAATTCATGCTAAAAAATACCTTCCATTACTTACCCATTTTTATGCTGGAAACTTTCATTTGAATGAACAAAATACTAACTTTCATCATGAGTCTTATCACCTCCTTTCTTCTCATTGTCATACTACTAGAACTGCCACTAGATCCTCGAAATGCACATCTTATCTGCAATCACTTAGAAGCTTTTATTTAGTCCCATGTCATCTTTCATAAATGCTCACAGATATTGAAATGATGAAGTACTCTGTATTCCCATTTCTCTTGAAATTTCCACCAGCCTTGATCTGAGAACCCCATTTTTAGGCCAATCATTGTGTTGGCAATCTTGACAATCTTAGCTGAACGCCTATGGAACCAATTTTCTCATTGCTTCCATTAGTATTTGATAATTTTTACTCTGCCATCTAACACCAAAATCCAGTGACTCACTAAGAAATAACTCAAGACATTCTAAATTTGGAGTACTATTTAATGATGTATTCTAATGTACTTATTCAGGGTACAGTGATCTACATTTATCTATATTTTGGTTAGTATATTTATATTACCATAACACGGTGCAAAGGGGCTACCCAACTTGAAAATTTTGCCATTAATAAGTAGCTTTTATCTAGTCCAGTTCTGTCACCGTGTGTTTTGTTACATTACTCAAATTACCTAATTCTGGGACTTCCCTGGTGGCACAGTGGTTAAGAATCTGCCTGCCAATGCAGGGGACACGGGTTCGAGCCCTGGTCTGGGAAGATCCCACATGCTGCGGAACAACTAAGCCCATGTGCCACAACTACTGAACCTGAGATCTAGAGCACATGAGCCACAACTACTGAGCTCACGTGCCAAACCTACTGAAGCCCACGTGCCTGGAGCCCGTGCTCCACAACAAGAGAATACACCGCAGTGAGAAGACCGCACACCGCAACAAAGAGTAACCCCAGCTCGCCGCAACTAGAGAAAGCCCGCGCATAGCAATGAAGATCCAACACAGACATAAACAAACAAACAAATTAATTAATTAAAATGAGCAAGATTGTGTCACAATAACTTAAAAAAAACTTACCTAATTCCTTGGACTCGGAAGGGTAATTCATATAAGAATAAAATACTTGAATAAATTTAACAAAAGATGTGTAAATCCTCTATACTTAAAAATAAAAGTTCAGAGAAAGTAAAGGAGATGGAAACAGATGAAGAAATATAACAGATTTATAGACTGAAAGAATCAGTAGTTCTAAGATGTCAAATTTTCCCAAATGGATCAATATATTCAGTGTAATCTCAATCACAATTCTAACAAGTTTTTGTGGAAAACAACAAACTGATTAAGAGAGTATGATGCTAAAATGTGTGGTAGTATAGAATATTGGTTCAGGACTCAGATCCTAGACTCAAACTGTTGGCTGTACCATCTTCTATGTGTGACCTTTAACCAAATAAAGTTTCACAACTCACTGTGGTATTTAATTTGTCTGAAATTTGGTATGTCCCCTCACTTTGTAAACAACATTTATGATTTTCTATAAACTGATGTGTTGGTAGTTTTCAAATGGGCCATGAACTATGTTCCAGTAACACAGAGACAATATGAAACTCAGCTATCTCTGAACTTTTATTCTCTCATTTCTATAGACAGTAGCAATAGTAACCCACCTCATGGAATTTCTGTGAAGATTAAATGAGATAATGCAAGCCACTTGGCAAAGTCCTGGCACACAATAGAGATTCAATAAATCTGGATTATCTAAAGGGAAAAAAGGATAATAGATGAATGAGAGTTGGACACAAACAGTGATTTTATAACTCACACTACATTTGCTATGGAATGATTAAATGAGACCAGTTCTTGAGCCTCAGATATAAAAAATGTCATCTTTTCAAATTAAAAAAAAAAAAAAAACTTTTTCCCAAAATAGTAAGCCAGTTACCTATGGCATATCAGTTCAAGCAAGAAGGACCACTATGAGAGATGAGGAATAAGGGATTTATGATAGAACTGACTGAATTGTGGGAGCTGGTAATGGCACCTATGGAAAGCCATTCTGTGTCTAAAGAGAGCTGAAGTCATGAATGTAAGCAGGGCACACATCTAAGATTAAAAGCTGGGCATGAAATGAGTGAAAGCAAAGGCAAATTGGAATCTAAAAGAATAAACAGGAACCCAGAAGACAAACTGGAAACTGTCCACAGCTAGCTCTCATTGCATTTAAATCTGACAGTAACCTGTATATTTTAAAGCTGGCACACTTGACCTTATAGCTCTGTAGGTGTCTGGCCCAGGTCTCAGACAAGCTGAGAATATCCAGTGAGAGGCAAAGAAGCTGCAGATCCAGCTGCTGCAGGACATCAACAAAGTGTATCTGAAGATCAGCTACAACATGCATAAGCTGCAGCTGTGTTTGAAGTCCTGCACAAACCTTCCCATCATAATTACTGCTGCTTCACTTCCATCTTTCAAATCTTACATAAATTTTCTTATAGGCAACCCTAACTTGGAACTATACAGGGAAGAGATTTCTGGAAAATGTATTTCTCAATAAGACCATTTCTCAACCCCTATGGTAAATTACCATGTCTTATTTTTATCACTGAATATTAAATCCTGCCATAAATATATAAGAATAAATGCATGAGTATGATATTAAGAACAATCATATATTGATAAATGCATAAAAGAAATTAACTTTCTTTGAATACTTATTATGTATCAGGGATATTTCCCAACACATTTCACATTACCATAATAATCCTCACAACTGCATAGTAGTGTATTCTCTAATTTACCACGATTTCATTTAAAAAGTAGGCTCAGAGGTGAAATAAATACCAAAGAACACAGAATTTATGGCAAAACATGAATCTGAACATGGGTCTTTGAAGTCAAAGTAGAGATGCATTTTCTACAGAATTACAATAAAAATGAAACAAAACAAACAAACAAAAAAAGCCCATCATGGTTAAAACTATTAAGAAAAAATAACAAAAATTTTCAATGAGCTTGAACACAAAAGTGGCAAGTAGATGAAAGCAATGATGATTAGCTGGCTTGAAATAACTCATTTAAAAAAGGTATTACATCCAGAGAAGAGGAAGTTGAAAGGCAGAATGGCCTTCACATATATGAAAGATTCTTACTTATAGGATTGCATGGTTGTCAAAAATCTGATGATTCTGTGATTGACAGGAAGACACCAACACATATAGGCAAAGGATATGAGTTCTCTTTTGTGTTTGTATGTATGTATATATATATATATATACATATATATATATTTTATAGTTCAGTTTTCCCCACTTTTTGTTTATTGGCGTATAATTGCTTTACAATGTTGTGTTAGTCTCTGCTGTACAATGAAGTGAATCAGCTATATATATTCCTCCCTCTTGCACTTCCCTCTCACCCACTCACCCCATTCCACCCATCTGGGTCATCACAGAGCACCAAGCTGAGCACCCTGTTCTTTATAGCTGGTTCCCACTAGCTATCTATTTTACACATGGTAGTGTATATATGTCAATCGTAATCTCCCAATTCATCCCATCCTCCCCTTCCCCACCCCCCACCCCCTTGTCCACATGGCTGTTCTCTACATCTGCATCTCGATTTGAGCCCTGGAAATAGGTTCATGTGTACCATTTTTCTAGATTCCACATATATGCATTGATATACGATGTTTGTTTTTCTCTTTCTGACTTACTTCCCTCTGTATGACAAACTCTAGGTCCATCCACATCTCTACAAAAGACCCAGTTTTATTCCTTTTTATGGCTGAGTAATATTCCATTGTATATATGTACCACATCTCTATCCATTCATCTGTTGTTGGACTTTTAGGTTGTTTCCATGTCTTGGCTATTGTAAACAGTGCTGCAAGGAATATTGGGGTACATGTGTCCTTTGAGTTATGATATTCTAAGGGTATATGCCCAGTAGAGGGATTGCTGGGTCATATGGTAGTTTCATATTTAGTTTTTTAAGGAGTCTCCATACTGTTCTCCACAGTGGGTGTATCAATTTACATTCCCACCAACAGCGCAAGAGGGTTCCCTTTTCTCCACACCCTCTCCAGCATTTATTGTTTGTAGATTTTTCAATGATGGTCATTCTGACCAGTGTGAGGTGATACCTCAATGTAGTTTTGATTTACATTTCTCTAATAATAAGTGATGTTGAGCATCTTTTCATGTGTCTCTTGGCCATCTGCATGTCTTCTTTGGAGAGATGTCTATTTAGATCTTTCACTCACTTTTTGATTGGGTTGTTTGTTTTTTTGATATTGAGCTGCATGAACTGCTTGTATATTTGGGGGATTAATCCTTTGTCCATTGCTTCATTTGCAAATATTTTCTCCCCTTCTGAGGGTTCTCTTTTTGTCTAGTTTATGGTTTCCTTTGCTGTGCAAAACTTTTAAGTTTCATTAGGTCCCATTTGTTTGTTTTTATTTTCACTACTCAAGGAGGTTGGGTCAAAGAAGATTTTGCTGTGGTTTATGTCAAAGAGTGTTTTTCCTATGTTTTCTTCTAAGAGTTTTATAATGTTCAGTTGTACATTTAGGTCTTTAATCCATTTTGAGTTTATTTTTGTGTATGGTGCTAGGTAGTGTTCTAATTTCATTCTTTTACAAGTAGCTGTCCAGTTTTCCCAGCACCACTTATTGAAGAAGCTGTCTTTTCTCCATTGTATGTCCTTGCCTCCTTTGTCATAGATTAGGTGACCATAGGTGTGTGGGTTTATCTCTGGTCTTTCTAACCTGTACCATTGATCTATATTTCTGTTTTGTGCCAGTACCATACTGTCTTGATTACTGTAGCTTTGTATTATATTTTGAAGTCAGAGAGACTGATTCCTCCAGCTCTCCTTTTCTTTCTCAAGATTGCTTTGGCTATTCAGGGTCTTTTGTGTATCCATACAAGCTGTAAAGTTTTTTGTTCTAATTCTGTAAAGAATGCCATTCGTAATTTGTTAGGGATTGCATTGAATCTGTAGTTTGCTTTGAGTAGTATAGTCATTTTCACAGTATCGATTCTTCCAATCCAAGAACATGGTATATCTTTCCATCTGTATGTTATCCTTGATTTCTTTCACCAGTGTCTTATAGTTTTCTGAGTACAGATCTTTTTCCTCCTTAGGTAGGTTTATTTGTGGTATTTTATCCTTTTTGATGTGATGTCAGATAGGATTGTTTCCTTGTTTTCTCTTTCTGATCTTTCATTGTTAGTGCACAGGAATGCAAGAGATTTCTCTGTATTAATTTTGTATCCTGGCAACTTTGCCAAGTTCATTGATGAGCTCTAGTAGTTTTCTGGTAGCATCTCTAGGATTTTCTATGTATAGTATCATGTCATCTGCAAACAGTGACAGTTTTACTTGTGCTTTTCCAATCTGTATTCCTTTTATTTCTTTTACTTCTCTGATTGTCGTGGCTAGGACTTCCAAAACTATGTTCAATAAGAGTGGTGAGTGTGGACATCCTTGTCTTGTTCCTGATCTTCGAGGAAATGCTTTCAGTTTTTCACCATTGAGAATGATGTTTGCTGTGGGTTTGTCATACATGGCCTTTGTTATGTTGAGGTAGGTTCCCTCTATGCCCATTTTCTTGAAAGTTTTCATAAAAAATCGCTGTTGAATTTTGTCAAAAGCCTTTTCTGCATCTATTGAGATGATCATATGGTTTTTATCCTTCAGTTTGTTAATATGGTGTATCACATTGATTAGTGTATGTTGAAGAAAACTTTCATCCCTGGGATAAATCCCACTTGATCATTGTGTACAATCCTTTTAATATGTTGTTGGATTCTGTTTGCTAGTATTTTCTTGAGGATTTTTGCATCTATGTCCATCAGTGATATTGGTCTGTAATTTTCTTTTTTTGTGATATCGTTGTGTGGTTTTGGTATCAGTGTGGTGGTGGCCTCGTAGAATGAATTTGGTACTGTTCCTCCCTCTGCAACTTTTTGGAAGATTTTGAGAAGGATAGGTTTTAGCTCTTCTCTAAATGTTTGATAGAATTCGCCTGTGAAGCCATCTGGTCCTGGGCTTTTGTTTGTTGGAAGATTTTTATTTACAGTTTCAATTTCATTAGTTGTGATTTGTCTGTTTATATTTTCTAATTCTTCCTGGTTCAGTCTTGGAAAATTGTACCTCTCTAAGAATTTGTCCATTTCTTCCAGGTTGTCCATTTTATTGGCATATAGTTGCTTATAGTGGTCTCTCATGATCCTTTATATTTCTACAGTGTCAGTTGTAATTTCTCCTTTTTTCATTTCTAATTTTATTGATTTGCATCCTCTCCCTCTTTTTCTTGATGAGTCTGGCTAAAGGTTTATCAATTTTGTTTCTCTTCTCAAAGAACCAACTTTTAGTTTTATTGATCTTTGCTATTGTTTTCTTTATTTCTATTTAATTTATTTCTGCTCTTATCTTTATGATTTCTTTACTTCTACTGACTTTGGGTTTTCTTTGTTCTTCTTTCTTTAGTTTCTTTAGGTGTAAGATTAGATTGTTTATTTGAGATTTTTCTTGTTTCTTGAGGTGAGATTGAATTGTTATAAACTTCCCTCTTAGAACTGCTTTTGCTGTGTCCCATAGGTTTTGGATCATCGTGTTTTCATTGTCATTTGTTTCTGTGTATTTTTTGATTGCCTCTTTGATTTCTTCAGTGATATCTTGGTTATTTAGCAGCACACTGTTTAGCCTCCCTGTGTTTGTGTTTGTTACAGGTTTTTTTTCCTATAATTTATTTCTAATCTATAGTATTGTGGTCAGAAAAGATGCTTGATACGATTTCAATTTTCTTAAATTTTCTGAGCCTTGATTTGTGATCCAAGATGTGATCTATCCTGGAGAATGTTCCATGTGCACTTGAGAAGGAAGTGTATTCTGCCACTTCTGGGTGGAATAGCCTATAAATATCAAATCTATCTGGTCTACTGTGTCATTTAAAGTTTGTGTTTCCCTATTTATTTTCTGTCTGTATGATCTGACCATTGGTGTAACTGGAAGTTAAAGCCCCCCACTACTGTTGTGTTACTGTCAATTTCTCCTTTTATGGCCGTTAGCATTTGCCTTATGGATTGAGGTGCTCCTCTGTTGGGTGTGTAAATATGTATAATTGTTATATCTTCTTCTTGGATTGATCCCTTGATCATTATGTAGTGTTCTTCCTTATCTCTTGTAACAGTCTTTATTTAAAAGTCTATTTTGTCTGATATGAGTATTGCTACTCCAGCTTTCTTTTGATTTACATTTGCATGGAATATCTTTTTCCATCCCCCACTGTCAGTCTGTATGTTTCCCTAGGTCTGTAGTGGGTCTCTTGTAGACAGCATATATACGGGTCTTTTTTTGTATCCATTCAGCCATTATGTGTCTTTGGTTGGAGCATTTAATCCGTTTACATTTAAGGTAATTATCGTTATATATGTTCCTATCATTACCATTTTCTTAATTGTTTTGTGTTTGTTTTTGTGGGTCTTTTTCTTCTCTTGTGTTTCCTTCCTAGTGAAGTTCCTTTAGCATTTGTAAAGCTGGTTTGTTGGTGCTGAATTCTCTTAGTTTTTGCTTGTCTGTGAAGCATTTGATTTCTCTGTCAAATCTGAATGATATCCTGCTGGGTAGAGTAATCTTGGTTGTAGGTTGTTCCCTTTCATCACTTTAAATATATCCTGCCACTCCCTTCTGGCCTGCAGAGTTTCTGCCGGAAAATCACCATATGAGGATTCCCTTGTATGTTTTTTGTTGCTTTTCCCTTGCTGCTTTTAATATTTTTCCTTTGAATTTAATTTTGTTTGATTAATATGTGTCTTGGTGTGTTTCTCCTAGGGTTTATCCAGTATGGGGCACTCTGTGCTTTCTGGACTTGGGTGGCTATTTCCTTTCCCATGTTAGGGCAGTTTTCGACTATAATCTCTTCAAATATTTTCTCAGACCATTTCTTTTTCACTTCTTTTTATGAGACCCCTGTAATTTGAATGTTGGTGTGTTTAGTGCTGTCCCAGAGGTCTCTGAGACTGTCTTCAATTCTTTTCATTCTTTTTTCTTTATTCTGCTCCTCAGCAGTTATAGTTATTTCCACTATTCTATCTTACAGTGCACTTATTCATTCTTCTGCCTCAATTATTCTGCTATTGATTCCTTCTAGTGTATTTTTCATTTCAGTTACTGTGTTGTTCATCTCTGTTTGTTTGTTCTTTAGTTCTTCTAGGTCTTTGTTATACATTTCTTGTATTTTCTCGATCCATGCCTCCATTCTATTTTTGAGATTTTGGATCATCTTTACTATCATTACTCTGAATTCTCTTTCAGGTAGGTTGCCTATTTCCTTTTCATTTATTTAGTCTTCTAGGTTTTTACATTGCTCCTTTGTCTGTAACATATTTTTTTGTCATCTCATTTTTTTTCATGGGTGGGACTATATTCCTGTCTTACTGGTTATTTGGCCTGAGGCTTTCAGCAGTGGAGTTTGCAGGCAGCTGTGTATAGCTGGGTCTTGGTGCCTAGATGAGGACCTCTGGGAGACCTCACTCTGATTAATATTCACTGGGGTCTGAGGTTCTCTATTAGTCCAGCAGTTCAGACTTGGTACTCCCACCACATGAGCTCAGGCCTGACCCCCAGCCCATGAACCCAGATCCTGCAAACTGTGCAGCAAAAGAAAAAAAGAAAAAGAAAAAAAAAGAACAATGACAAAGAATAAAAGATAAAATTAGAAAACAGATATATTAGAAAAAATATAAATGAAACAACAATTGGAATGTAAAACAGAACCACAATAGCAAAAAAAAAAAAACAAAGGGGGGTGCTGGAAAAGGCCTTGGCTGTGGGGGGGGTGGAGCTTAGGCAGGTGTGGGGTTTAGGGGTGGAGGTGGGGTCCAGGCTCAGTGCAGCCAGAGAGGGTCTCAGTTTGCCTCCAGCCTTGGAGGGAGAACCAGGCCTGGGACACCAGCAGGCTCCCCGGGGCCCAAGTGGGCAGGGGAAACACTAGCCATGTTCCTTCCCCGATCCTCTGATCCCCGAGGATCCCTCTCCATTCACCTCTACTCTTCCTCTTCCCCTCCACACGCTGCCAGAGAGGGCCTCAGAGGGCAGAGGACTAGGCCTCGGATGCCAGCAGGCTCCTTGGGGCCTGAGTGGGCAGGGGAAATGCTAGCCACGGTCCTCTCCAATCCTCTGAACCCCCGAGGATTTTCTCCCTGTTGCTGTTAATCCCTTCATGGTGAGTGGGCCTCTCCAGGTGTGGGAAACCCTCCCCTCCCCCAGCTGCCCTTCAGGGATGCTGGTCCCATCCCACCTCCGCTTCTCCTACCCCCACACTCCCCCTCATGTCCTACCCAGTTGCTTGGGGGTTCCTCCTGTTCCCTTGGGTGTTGAGGTCTCCCACAAGCATCTGGTAGGTGCCCTAGTTGTGAGGAGACACAAACTCTGTCTCCTCCTACTCCACCATCTTGACTCCGCCCCCCGCTGAGGGGCAGAGTCAAGATACATATTTACCTCTTAATGCAGGTAAAATATATATAATTCACTACAAACAGACAGCTATACAAGCCAGGCAAAACACCAGCACATCCAGACAGAAAGGCAAGGCAAGCTCCCTTAACCTTCAAGTCTTCCTGAAGCAGTCTTTCTACTGGGATACTACTTAATCAGGGTGAGAATTCTGTCACATCTTTCAAACAGATTTGACTTATCATTCTCAAAGGTTTTGTAACTCCTAGCTATTTCTAGCTGTTGAAACTCTGGCTATGTGCTTGACTCCTCACCAGGTTCAAGAAATTTGTAAAATCCTCCCCACATGCCTGAGTTGAATTTTTCCAGGCATAGCATGCCACTAGCTTGCCCAGACTTTAGGCTTGCCTATGATCCATTCTGCTAGGAGAGTTTTCTTATCCAAAAATGAATGGGTGGAAAAGAGGAAATCATCTTACACTCTGAAACTAGAGGTCTAATTTAGGTACAAAACGATATTTTATGATAGTGGGACTTTAAAAGAGACTGGAATGAGGACTACAGAATCCCTATAATTTTTTTTTTTAATAGGTCCTTTTCTTTCTGGTTTGCTGTAATTGTGATTCTAGATGTCTCAAAATACCTCCCAAAATTTTATTCAATTTTATTCAATCAAATTTTATTTAATCATTCATTTAGAAAATATTTTTTGAGCACCCACCATATACCAGGTACTGCCTAGAATGTCAAAAAATGGAAGACTTGACTATCTAGGTTTTAAAAAGAGATTACAAAAACCTTTCCTGATACACACCAAATAAAGTTATCAGACTTCTACACACTGTTCTATCAGAACAAATCTGTAATTTAATACTTCCTCTTCTTAAGTGACATATCTGTTTTCTATAAGTAATTTTTTTAAAAAAATTATATAATTGTCAGGTGTGCAGCATTACAGTTCAACATCTGTATACACTGCAGATACACTACAGAGAGATCATCACCACAAGTCTAGTTACCAGCCATCACCATACAGTTGACCCCCTTCACCCATTTTCCCTATCCCCAATCCCCTTCCCCTCTGGTAACTACTGGTCTGTTCTCTATATCTATGAATTTATTTTTGTTTTGTTTGTTTTGGTTTTTGTTTTTTAAATTCTACATGAGTGAAATCATGCAGTAGGTGTCCTTCTTCATCCAACTTATTGTCTTTTTTTTTTTTTTTAACTTTCCTTTCTCTATGTACTGCTCTCTTGTCAAGGATTCCTACTTTCATGGACCCCAGATCTGCCTCCTACTTTGCTTATACCCTTCTTTTGAAACACAGATTCTAGTAGCTTCCTGAGAAAGAGCAAATGGGAGGCAAATTTTCTGAGACCTTGCATGTCTGATGTTGTCTTTATTACACTTATATTTGATTGAGAGTTCAGCTGGGTATGAGAATCCCATGTAGGGAGTTTTGAAGGCATTTCTTCTTCTTTTCTAGTTTCCAGAGTTAGTTTTGAGAAGTCTGATGCTATTATAATTCCCAATCCTTTTAAGAAACCTGTTTCTTGTTTTTCCTTATAAAGTTTTAGAATCATTTTTTGGGCCCAGTTGTGTTCTGGACTCTTCTTAATTGTCCTTTTCAGTCTGAAAACTACCTCTAAATTCTGGGAAATGTTTTAAAATAATTTATTCATTAATTTTCTTTCCTTAATTTTTTTTCCATTGTGCCTTTTTAAAATTTCTATTTTTTGAATGTTAATCTCCTACAGTGAACTCCTAATTTTGTTATCTTTCTCCCTCCTTTCTATACCTTTTCCCACTTTTGGGGAGATTTGCTCAACTTCATAATTTTATCCTTCAGATGAATGCTTTGTCCCTGCAGTTATTTCCAAGAGCACCATTATGTTCTTTCCTCTTTTGTACAGCCTCCTTTTCTTATTTCAAGGTTGCAGCAGCTTCACTATTTATTTGAAGACATTAATCATATTTTTTTTAACTTTTTCTTGCTCTCTGAGTTGTTTAAAAATCCTTCAATGTTCTTTTGTCTTTGCTTTATGTGTGTTCTATCTCCCATGTTATGGGACATTTTTTTTCCCATAAAATGATTGTCCATTCATATTTCAGTTGAAGTGCTAAGAAACTGCTAGGGTGCTCTCTGTCCATGAGCTGGGCTTATTTACTGGTTCTCTGCAATATAAGGTGATAAAGCTGAACCATTTTACCAGGAGTTCTGAAATTCTTAATACATCTAGGATATCTTCTACCAAAAGGAATGTTTTACTTTCCTACCTGGGATTTATAGTCTGGCTGCCACTGTTCTTAGATTCAGGTAGAGAAGGTATCTCACTATTCAGAATGTAGATTTTCATGTAATCCCACTGTTTTCAGTATAAAACTCTCCAACTTCAGCTGTTTTTCTTTTGTACAAACTCATCAGAGATTAAAACTCTTATTTTCAACCAGTCACGTGGATCATGTGACATGGCTTCTAGGATGTAAAATGTGCTACAACTCTTGTATCAGAAATACCCTGTCCAGGGGCTTCCCTGGTGGCGCAGTGGTTGAGAGTCCACCTGACGATGCAGAGGACATGGGTTTGTGCCCCGATCCGGGAAGATCCCACATACTGCGGAGTGGCTGGGCCCGTGAGCCATGGCCACTGAGCCTGCGCGTCCGGAGCCTGTGCTCTGCAACGGGAGAGGCCACAACAGTGAGAGGCCCGCGTACCGCAAAAAAAAAAAAAAAAGAAACACCCTGTCCACATAGGAGCAAGGTATTTTTGAGCAGAATTACAATTGACTCAATCTATCCACTGGGGAAATTATGTCCTTAAACAGCTCTACATGGCCAATTATAAGTCCTTACAGAATATGTTAGAAAGTTGCTAAATTAATATAAAATAATATCAGCAAATTCTATAACTACATAATGCAATGGACATCAAGTCACAAAAATACCATTCTTTAAAAATTATCTTAAATCCCTCATTATGCCTCCTAACTCTGTTTCCATGATCTCTAATCCTACATCACCTGTGTTCTTGGTTCCTACAACTTCACTGGTTTTAGAGCTTCCCACTGGGTCTTTCCTGCTGGGTCCTTTGGTCTCCTTCTTAGATATTGCTTTCTCTTAATCTCCAGGCAATGTCAACTCTCTCTCTCATAACTTCCATCTTAATGAAATATTTATTCGCCCTCTGTCAATATCATAGTATTTATTAATATATTTAAAATAGAAAAATCTAATCGTATTCCTAGAAACAGGACAAAAATCCCTCTCGGTTGCAAGATAGGACAACATTCAAACTAGATCCACTGCTTACAGCTTCCTTTCCTGGTGAGGTTAGTTGTATTTTATGATCATCTAAAATTCCCATTCTTTGGCAGCCTTCAAGCAGAGAGGTGGGCCAAACTTTAACCTATCTCTTCTTTTAAAATCTCTATTCTAGAGTTGGTTTCCTGATCCAGTTGAAGGTCCAGAGTTGTGAGGCAGGTAACTGCCAACATACGCCATGGCTTCTGGTATTCTTTCAGGACATTTGAAATGCCACCTTAAGAAAGACCCTGAGTTCAAATCCTGCAAACAGATACAACTCACAAATGTAGAGGACTGATTGGGAAAGAAAACAGGAAGATATCCTCTCTCACCCTCTCCCTCCCTGTCTGTCTGTCTGTCTGTCTCTCTCTCTCTCTCTACCTCCCTCCCTCCCTCCCTCTCTCTCTCTCTCTCTCTCTCTCTCTCTCTCTCTCTCTCATACACACACACCCTCTGCCTTTGGCAGTTAAAAATTATGACCAAATGCTTCTCAGTAGCTCTCAGTTGTTATGACTGTACAAAGAAAGACAGCTGATCTCTAAGATAACAAGGGTCCAAGTAAAATAAAGTCTTATAGATTAAAGCCAACACTTAAATAAAAATGAAATAATATCCTGGACTGGCTGTGAAGTGCAGGTGTTCCATACTCTCTGTGACCAACAGCCATAGCCAAACAGGTTGTAATTAGAGCATCACAGTTCAAAACTTCCAGCCAAACCCTCACTTTGGTCTCCTGATAAAGCTTTGCCTGAAATTGTAAATGTTTGAAATATAAGAGAAATTCAGACAGAAAATACAAGGGGTCCTTGAGAAAGAGACTTCCATTTGTACCTGGGCTAGTGGGTCAGGAGTCAGAGTCATGCCCTTTCCTGATGTGTCTCTAAATAGAACTAAGGCCCTGATGCTAAACTTTTCATAAACCATAGGGTTTGTGGTGGTTTCCTTTCGGCAACATATTTCTTGCTATGCAGGATACAATTATAAATAACTTATTATTCTGCACACTTATGTCCTTCTTTTTCTTTCTCTCCCTCCTCATTCATTCTTTCCATATCTTCAATCTACCTCCCACTCGAATGCCCCATCTCCCATGGCAGAAATTCAAGCACATAGTGAGAAAAACACACAGTTTAATGACCTCAGAAATGTCTACATTTAAGTTCAATTTTTAGAATCTAATTTTTAGTTTGGAGTCTCTTCTTCTAATCCACATGGAATTCAGAAAATATCAGGCCCAGAAATATTGAATACTAACCACATTTTGTTGGTGATAATAACTATGATAGCAAATATCATGAAAATGCATTTTAATTACCAATTCTTTCCTTTAATTCATCAAAAAGGATATTAATTATAACAGCCAACATTACTTGGGTGCTTACTATGTTCCAGGCAGTGTCCTAAGTGACTGATGTGTATTATCTCATTAAATCATTGTAACAGTCCTATGAGGGATCCTTCCCACTTTATGGATGAAGAAAGGAAAACCCAGAAGAGCATTGACCTGATTGACAAGCAACAGTGCCAGAGTTGGAACACAGACATCAATCCCCCAAAGTCTGGATTCATAAGGAGTAGACTATAAGACCTCTCCCCGTGACTGTGTACTGTATACTGAAAGAATCGTTAATCAGGGAAAGTTAGAATGAAAGGAGCTAAGAAACCCACTAGTCTACCCTCCCCCCACATGGAGAAATGGAGGCGGCCTACAACATCCCTGAGAGGTTGCACCCAGCTTCTGTCGAGCTGACATGTTTGAAATTCAGCTGCTATTCTATTTGGTCAGCCTGAGCCAGCTCTGGGTAGTATCAAAACAAGGTGGAAGAGGTTTCCTGGCAACTAGAACAGTAACCTTGGCCTAACAGCCCCAGTGCTCAATTTTTCTTTCCCTCAATTCACTCAGACATGTCTTCCCTTTCTTTTTCAAATATCTTCTTGCTTTCTACAAGATAAAAGAAGAATGAAAGCTTGTTTCATGAGGCCAGAAATGAGTTACCTTTAGAATTTGATATTCAATTATTGTTATTTTTTTTAATGTTATTTTTTGAATTTCTACCCCTCCACTTCTTAACAGATATAGGCTGCATGTTTTAAAAAAGTAAATTAAAAATTGTATTCCTTTCTGTTTATCCTTTTGGAAAACGCGGGCATTCCCTTTGAGAAAAACTATTTTTCTGAAGCGCAGGTCAAGGGTTCCCATTCTAAGGTCTACTTCAGCTGGAGGGCCGTGATCCCACTTCACTGGGTTACGCCGCAGCGCCCAAGGTGAGTTAAAATGGAGTCAAACATCAAGGACAAAAGAGGCACCTTAGTCCTGGTGCTGTTTTTCTTCCAGGTAAAATGAGAAATCAAATCCTCCCCTCTTCAGGCAGCACTGTCCTCTCTGAACATGACGTTAACTTCCACAAACGAGCCTGGTGGTAAAGGGGGTGATTAGCTAGATAGGCCTTAACAGCTGGGCTCCCGGAGCAGGCAGCGGGGTGGGGGAGGGGCATTACCAGGCACCGGGGCTTGTAGTTCTCTCCGCAGCGGCTGCAGCAGCAGCAGATGAGAAGCTTCTAGAGGTGGGGGCAGGGGAAAGCCCAGACTGTAAACATCTCTTGCCTGTTGCCTAGAAGCAGTGGCAGCAAACAATCCAAAGACTGCTCCCAGATATTCAACATTTCCTTTATACACAGGGCTCTGTTTCTTTTTAAGATACGCGGCCATTTTATAAGGTCATCAGCACACATGTGACATGTGTGTCTATTTTAATCACTTCCTAGCCACCCCGGGGAATTGCTTACCTAAAGTGGTCAATTATTGTTTAGCAAAACCTTGTTAATGTTAGTATATTAATTCTGGGGCTTTTATAAGCCTTTTAATGACTACTCTCTCTTAGGCACTCATATTAGTAAGAATCAACAGAAACTTAAAAATATACTGCTTTGTTTAGAGGGAAAATTTGAGAGTTCCTTATTAATAGTTTACTGAAACAAGCTGTGATGAAGGGCAGGAGTTATGTATTATAAATTTGTTGAAAATGTGATAACAGTAGTGCTATAGACTGTCTTGCAGAAATGAACTATGAAATATCTCACACACACACATACACAGCAAGAAAAGGGCAGGGTAGTAATAGTGGAAGATTTTAATTACCTAGGCATAGGACAGGATTACATCAAGTGGAGGAAGTAGGGCTGGATCTGCTGCAAAGCTGCTTTCTAATTTAATGTGTACATCAACCTGAAAAGGGAGGAAAGAATGCCAGGTCTATGATTAAATAATATTCAGGACTCAAAGGAAAGAGAATGTGGAAAACAGTGATTAAACCTCATTAAGTATAGGATTTCATCCCAAATACAAGGTAGAGGTGTTTAGAGACAACATGGAATTTTAGGAAGACAGAAAATTAAATACAACATATAATCATTAACTCAGAAAGAGACATGCCACCGAATTAAGGTCAGGGTAAATAGCAGGGAAATGGTTTTTAAAAACACAGCATCACCCAGAATGCCAGTCCCACTAATAAGTGGTCAATTTGTTTAGCCTTTTACAAGATCACAGTGGAAAAGTAATGTTTCTAGAATGATGCAGCAAAGAAAAGGCTCCCTTACCCTTTTCCAAGATCCAGAAATTTTAAATAGAAAATCAAATCCTCTATACTTGGAAGGGAACTCTAAAAGGACCCAGGGGAGAAAAAAGAGGCAAAAAAATTACCAACTCAGAAGACAAACTTCTTTTATGACATTAAAAGCACACAACCCAGCAAGGCATCCATAGGGCCATTAAGGGGATGAGTGGGAAGTCAGTGACAGATGAGGCTGCCTTTGCTGAGAGCCTGAATGAATTCTCTGCCTGCGTATTTACCAAAGAAGCTGAAGGTCACATCCCGGAAATCGGGATACATTTTCTTGAGGGGAAAAGTGAAATGTTAAAAGGATTTTATGATCATACAAGAGCAGATAGTTGGACAATTAGAACTATTAAAAGTTGACAGGTCACAAGACCCAGATTAAGTATGTCATAGAAATTGGAGAAAAGCGCAAAGGAAACAGGAAATGCCTTCAGCAGTGTTTCTTGATAGCTTGCTCAAAGGAGACTGAAGAATTGAGCTGGGAGCTATTCTAGGACTAGGTGTTTAAAAGAAATCCTGGGAATCTTTAGAAATCTAGCCAACAATAATCTGAGTCATGGTTACAAAGCAGATAGGCCCACCCTCGTTTTGCAGTTTTTAGAAATACATAATCTGGTGAAGAGTTAACATTAGCTTTATAAATCACAAACAATTGGTATTTTCACAGAAATGGGGCATTTATGCACTATTCCACACAGGTAAAAATGGAATTCACTTAACTGCATCTAAATTTCCTAAATTATTTCTCATAATTTCATCTATAATCTATCTGCATTAAATGCAGTAGTATGAGAGTAAATCCAAACTATCCCTAGACTCAAGGGAATGTGTATATGTGAAATGGAAAGGAAAGCTTTTGTAAATTACTGCCCGTTGTCACTTTCATCATCACCATCACTCTGCGATCATTAAACACATACTTGTGTACAATACTATAGCCAGGGAGTGGTTTGAAGGGGAGTCATTCTCTGTCTCAGGGTTTGGATCTCACAGTGATTCATCTATGCTTTTGGTCATTGTCTTAACAACTATCATGGCATCATATTATTTTTAAAAACAAAAAGATAAGAACAGTCCACTTTCTGAGAATGTGCTCAGAGTGGACGACTGCTCCGTGTGTCAGCCTCCAGCTGTGTTTCCATGATCCTCAAAAAATAATGTAAATAGTCACAGAACTGTGAAGTTAAAATCGGAAGGGCAGGTGTCATTACTTAGTGTTCATTAATCACTTAAAAACTGCATTTTCTTTTCCTTTTGCCCTTCCTCCTCTCCGTCTGCCTGCCTTTCTTTCTACCCTCCCTCCTTCCTTCCTGTCTGCAAATGTTTATTGAATCTCCTAGGCCAGACTGTAATATTTAACAATAACAACATGCAAACATATATTACTGCCCTCAAATAATTCCCAGAGTAGTGGCAATATTGACAGTGTGATAGAGGCTAAAAGAGTAAAAACCCAAAGTGTCCAGAATTATATAAGAGAGTACGTAACACAGCCACGGGCTAGTCAAGGGAAAGGTGGGCTATAGAAGGAAACAAGAGGAGTTAACTGAAGGAGAGGTGAGAAAAGATGCTGTAAACATAGAATATATTTACAAAGGTTTAGAGAAGAGACAACACAGTGAACTGCAAAATGATGCGACCAGATTATTCTCTCATTTTGTAATTTTATATTTTTTCTACCAAACTCTACCACACTAACTGCATTTATTTATTTATTTTTAAATCAGTTTACTGTTTTTATTTTTTTAATATTTATTTATTTATTGGCTGCGTTGGGTCTTCATTGCTGCGTGCAGGCTTTCTCTAGTTGTGGTGAGCGGGGGCTACTCTTTGTTGCTGTGCGCTGGCTTCTGGTTGCGGTGGCTTCTCTTGTTGCGGAGCACGGACTCTAGGCGCACGGGCTTCAGTAGTTGTGGCACACCAGCTCGGTAGTTGTGGCTTGCGGGCTCTAGAGCACAGGCTCAGTAGTTGTGGCACATGGGCTTAGTTGCTCCGCGGCATGTGGGATCTTCCTGGGCCAGGGATTGAACCATGTCCCCTGCATTGGCAGGCAGATTCTTAACCACTGAGCCACCAGGGAAATCCCACAGCATTTATTATTGAATTTAATTTCTTATATTTTCTTAGGAAGAAAATAGCAAAAGCAGAAAATAGAACAAAGTGAGTAGAGAGCTGAGTGATTTAGAAAAAGGATATCAAAAGTGTTCATAAATTTCAGAAATACATGTACTTTGTTTAACCTTTTCATTAATGACCAGGAGGGGTCTACTTCAAAAGTGAAATTTTGGTGGCTTACCAAGAAAATAAGGATGGTGAAGAGAGGTGGTGACATTGACATAATTGAATTGAGCCTGCACATCAGGCTCTGTGGACCTAAAAAAAGCAAGAATAATTTATGCAAGAAAGAGGAAAATCACATAGCAAGGGCTACCTATACACATACGGAATAAAGAGAGCACAGTGGAAAATATGGACCAGGGTAATACAGTGAAGTTATGATCAACATGAAAATAATACCTCCTAATTTTGCTTAACAAGCCATCCCATTAGAAACTGGTGAAATCATTCCTGCAGAAGTGCTGAAAAATCACTCTTGTAAATCACTCCCTTCTAGCTCTAAAGCTGTATTGCAGTTCAAGACCTGAACACACACCCACTGTTCCTCTTCCTGTGCCTACCGCAGAGCTCAAGCCAGGAAACTGGCTTTGCACTGATCACATTAACTTTCTCCTTTACCATCTTCATTGGAAACTACAGTCACTGTACTTACTCACATTCCTCACTCTTAGTGAACGTCAGCAAGCAGGGCTCTCAGAAAATGCGAAGTTTTTTAGTACCCCCAAGTCTCCCTTTCCATCTTTCACATTTTGCTTAATATTTCTCTAGTTTCCCTACTACAGTGTAGCAAACCCTGTGTTTTGAAGAAATACCTCTAATAATCATTTAACCATAGTGTATGGTATGCCAGCTTTACCTGAGTTATTCCCATTAAGTCATCACTAATTACAGAACACAAATCTTTATTCCAAATGAGAGGAATTTTAAAAGCAAGCTAAGCAAATGACGGATATTTGCCTGGAAGGAAGTAGGGATAGGAAAGGGGATGCCATGGAACTTATCAGAGGCCCTGTAAATATGACGTTAAAAATAAAAAGCTCCAGTACCTCACTGGCCGTAATGCTGGAGCAGTGTCCAGGACACATTGGCCAATGTTTATTTTTTAGTTGCTGGGTCACAGGGTAACCATGTTTGCAAATCAAACTTATTTCATCTATCTTACTCAGAAAATAGTCTCTCTACTGCAAAGAACATAGCCTGCATGCAAAAAAACAGTTGTTTTTTTTTTAATTTCCCTGATTTCAAAGCCAGAAGTGGGTTATACCAAATAGTATTGAAGTTTTAAAAAATGATATATGTCAGATGATTAATTGATTGATGATTTGCAAATAAAAACATTGTCTACATGTCACTTTAATTCTTAAGGAGGTAGTGGAGGAGTAAAATATGTCAGCTGATCAATACATATAGATGATTAAGAACACTGAGCTGATTTCAGCAGATTGGAGCTCTGGGCCAAGAACTGCCTTTGACTTGCTTTCTGACCTCTGGCAAATCAATTAAAACTCATCTCTACGCACTTGCCTCACTTTTAAAAATAGAAATAAAAAGATTCTCTGCCTACTCACCCAAACATTTGCTGCTGCAAAATAAGAGATGAACCTTAAAAATAACCTTGCAGTAAGTACCATGTGACGGGTATCACTTTAAAGCAGTGACACATACGGCAGAGGAGAACCCTGTAAATATTTGTGAAACAAGTATAAATTTCTGGAAACAGTACTTGAATAAATTTAAAAAGAATCTCTTGGAAGGAATGGAAACCTAAAGTCAAACTACTAGAGTAAAAATACTGGAGACATTGACACATATTTAGGCATGTTTCTGAAGGAAAAGTTTCCATTATGAGGGAAAACTTTTCACTTATTTTCAACCTCTCTTTCATACCTCTCCCTTGTTTGCACTCCTGGAAATCACTGCTGCTGATGAGACAGGATGCAGGATGATGCTTGAGTATTTGTATGTTCATTTCTTCAAAATATGGTTTTCCAGCAAGTACCATAAGCTTTGGTCATTTAATATCTCTTCCAAATTTATACTTTCTTTACATAGACATTGGACACACTTTACTCTGATTTTATAAAGCAACAATAATTCATTTTCAGGTACTGAATGATATGTGTACATTACAAAAAAGAAATGATGTACTCAAAGCCTAAATGCAGTTAAAGTTGCTTTAGAAATATTTTAAAAACAATTTTATAAATTCTCTATAATTTTTAGCATCTGGATATATACAGACAGTCCATTTCAACTTATATTCCAAATGTCAATTGTGTTTATAAAAATTCCTATATAATTTACAGACATTTCTCAGAATTCAAAGAGTAATATTAGAAAAATAATTCATAACCATATTCTAAAAAACAGCTAGGAATAGTCTGGGAGAGATGGAAAAAATAAAAGGCCAGAGTGGACAGTAAGCCTATTAATGTGAACAAAAGTTGCTTGTATTTATTTAATTTTAATTTTTAATTTTATATTGGAGTATAGTTGATTAACAATGTTGTGTTTCAGGTGTAGAGCAGAGTGATTCAGTTATACATATACATGTGTCTATTATTTTTCAAGTTCTTTTTCCATTTAGGTTATTACAGAATATTGAGCAGAGTTCCCTGTGCTATACAGTAGGTCCTTGTTGGTTATCTATTTTAAATATGGCAGTGTGTATATGTCAATCCCAAACTCCCAATCTATCCCTCCCCCACACCCTTCCCCCCAGTAACCATAAGTTTGTTCTCTAAGTCTGTGGCTCTGTTTCTGTCTGGTAAATAAGTTAATTTGCCTCGTTTTTTTTTTTTTTAAGATTCCACATATAAGTGATATCATATGATATTTGTCTTTCTCTGTCTGACTTACTTCACTTAGTATGAAAATCTCCAGGTCCATCCATGTTGCTGCAGATGGCATTATTTCATTCTTTCTAATGGCGGAGTAATATTTCATTGTATATATATACATCTTCTTTACCCATTCATCTGTTGTTGGACATTTAGGTTGCTTCCATGTCTTGGCTATTTTAAATAACACTGAAATGAACATTGGGGTGCATGTTTCCTTTCGAGCCATGTTTTTCTCCAGATATATGCCAAGGAGTGGGATTCCTGGATCATATGGTAGCTCCAGTTTTAGCTTTTTAAGGAACCTCCATACTGTTCTCCATAACAGCTGTACCAATTTACACACCCACCAATAGTGCAGGAGCGTTCCCTTTTCTCTACACCCTCTCCAGTATTTATTGTTTGTAGACTTTTTGATGATGCCCATTCTGACAAGTGTGAGGGGATACCTCATTTTAACTTTGATTTACATTTCTCTAATAATTAGTGATGTTGAACATTTTTTCATGTACTTTTCATGAGGTTTTGACATAGCAGTCTATATATAAACAAGGTCGTTTCAAGTTGCTGGTCTTTTAATTTCAAATACATTTCCAATATCCTGCATTTGTGCTCTCTTCTTCTCACAGTTGCTGGTTTTAATATCATATTTGTGTGTGGATGATTTCCTACCTTTACTGTATGTTTGCCTCTACTGGTGAGTTTTTCCATTTGTAATTTTCTTGTTTCTAGTTGTACTCATTGGCAGCCTACAGGAGGGCTCATGCCAATGAGTATTCCCCAGAACTACCGCTGCCAGTGTCTTTGTCCCCGCAGGGAGCCATAGCTGCTCCCTGCCTCTGCAGAAGACCCTCAAATACTAGCAGGTAGGTCTGGCCCGGGGTCTTACGAGGTCACTGCTTTTTCTCCTGGGCTCTGGTATGCACGAGATCTTGTGTGTGCCCTCCAAGAGTGGATCTTCTCTTTCCCCCCATCCTGCGGGATTCCTGTGATCAAACCCCACTGGCCTTCAAAGCCAGATTCTCTGGGGGGCTTCTCCTCCCATTGCCAGACCTCCAGGCTGGGGAGCCTGTTGTGGGGCTCAGGACTTTCACTCCTGTGGGAGAACTTCTGTAGTATAATTAATTTCCAGTTTGTGGGTTGCCCACCTGGTGGTTATGGGATTTGATTTTATTGCTGTTGAGCCCCTCCTACCCTCTTGTTGTGGCTTCTTCTTTCTCTTTGGATACAGGGTATCTTTTTTTGGTAGGTTCCAGCGTTTTTTTGGTCAACGGTTGTTCAGCAGTTAGTTGTTATTGTGGTGTTTTCATAAGAAGAGGTGAGCTCACATCCTTCTACTCTGCCATCTTGTCTCCCCAACGGTTGATTTTAAAGTCCATTGACACCCACCTCCTTACATACACACACACGCACACACACACAGATCATTTGGGTTGTGTGCTATGTTATTTTAAATTTCATTCTACTTTGTATGTGATACGGTTTTAAGAGCAGCTTTGAAATTAAGCAAAGTATATGTTGCTAATGTAGTATAGTTAAATAAATGCAGGACATACTGAGTCAACTGTGTTTAGATATAATACTTACAAGTATTTTGTAAGGCTCCATGGGATTGACTTTGTAAACCCGAAATTCAAAAAGTTACAACAAATTTTTCAAACTATGTCGTCACTCTCTCATATTGTTAGAGAATGTTTAAAGTCCTTAAAAAATATTCTACCACATAGGAAGTTAATTTTCACATTTATCTGGTCTTAGAAAGACCCCAGTGTAAGGAAAGGTCAAGGAAGAGGCTAAGGTAAGTTGTGGGAAAGGTGGCACATTTTCTTGCTCTAGACATAGGTCTCTATTTGAGTGAATGGAGGATCTTCCTTAATTGGCCAAACCTGGATGAAGGGCACAGAATTAGCAACTGATCTCAAAAACAAGGTAGGGAATGTCATTACATAATATCTATTAACATGGAAAGACATTTACAGTGTACTGTTAAAAAGAGAGAGGCAAATTATAAAACAATATTTACAGTGATTAATCATTCCTATGAGCAAGGAATAAAAAGGAAAATAAGTAGATATAAGAATGAATTCATAATGATTATCTCTAGGTCATGGAATTGTGGAAGTTTTTTTGCTTTATCTGAAATTTCTAATATTACTCAATGAACAAGTAGTATTCTGCCATAAAAGAAATGGTATTTTTAACTTTTAAACAAAAAAATCAATTCTTGTTTTCTGAGATATTATCTCAGATTTGATATTCTGATTTTGATTCATACATATTTGACATTTAGACATAAATTTTCCTTCATGTTACATGCATATTTGCATATAATCTATAGATTACATAGATAACTGCATCTAGTAATTAATAACAAATTTAAGTTTATATAAAATTAACAAGACCTTTTAACCTAATCATTCAATGGTAACAAATTTTGCTGAGACTTTTTTTTTTTTTTTTTTTCCTTGCGGTACGCGGGCCTCTCACTGTTGTGGCCTCTCCCATTGCAGAGCACAGGCTCCGAACGCGCAGGCTCAGCGGCCATGGCTCACGGTCCCAGCCGCTCCGCGGCACGTGGGATCCTCCCGGACCGGGGCACGAACCCGCGTCCCCTGCATCAGCAGGCGGACTCTCAACCACTGCGCCACCAGGGAAGCCCTGATGAGACTTTTAAGTTAATTTATTACATGTTAACAATAGGAATATATTTTGACTTATAAAATTAATAGGGTCGTGTAGAATTAATAGTTACTGGTTTGTTTCTCCAGTTACATACAGAAAGTCTTAGAATCATATAATGGTTTAGGGCTGCAAGGCATCATTCAGCTTAACCCATTAATTTTATAGATAAGGATGCTGAGGTTCAAAGAGACTAAGATATTACCCAAGGTCACTCGTTTAGTTCATGGCAGTGAGTATTATGACCAAGTCTTCAGATGTTGAGTCCATCTAAGTTCATAGTGTATACAAAAGAATGTATACAGATAGAATTTACTTCTTTCTTCTGAAATTCTTTGCTTTACTGTATTTGAAATATTGAAGTTACCTTTATTTAATTTTAAAGTACATAGTTTATCTCTCTAGAACTTGTTTTTTAATATTAATAAATTTAGATTTATTTGAAGCAATTTTAGACACTCATAGTTGTGAAAATATATATTGAATATAAAGGTATGGCTTAAAAAAGTTTTGACTTTAAATCCTGATTCCACTTTGCTGATTTGTTGAATTTTCAAGAGCAGTTTTAAATATTTCAATTTAGAGGTCAAGTAGTGTAAACTCACATGTGTCTGACAGTAATCCATATGAATGGTTCAAAAATACCTTAGTGTTACACATATACACACACGAAAACATACACATACACACATATTCATTTAGTTCATTTTGATAAAACAATATTGAATATGAAAATCTATTTTAACTAATATTTCATATGAGGAATGATTTAAAACATTGATCACATTTAGGAAGCAACATGGCACAGAGGAAGAGTTTTGGCATCTTTGTTGTTGTTGTTGTTTTTATTTTGTTTTGGCTTTGGAGTCTTAAACACAAAAGTGGAGTTCTAATCCACCTACCAACGTTCAGACCTTGAGGCAAATTGCTCAACCTTTCTGAGACTGTTTTCTTACCTGAAAGTAGGATTTAAAACTTCGTAGAAGTATTTTTTGAATGATAAATGTTATGTAAAGCACCCAAATTACTGAAGGACACAGAAAACATTCAGTACATTGTACCTTATTTTTAAATTAGAATTTATATGAAGAATGCATGGGCAATGTCCTGTTTAAACTCCAGTTAATCTATAATTTCCTTCCATTCATACTCATCCAGTTGCTCACTGTTAATCGTAATAGGTTATAGTCTCATCTTATTCCACAGCTCAGCAGACCATGAAAGAGTAGATTCCAGGGAAAACTTGCTCTCCTCTGAGGAGAATAGGAACTTTCAGGAAGAGGATACAGTATTTATTTTATTTTTCTGGGATCATCTTTTCTAAAAAAATTATTATTGGGGTATAGTTGATTTACACTGCAGCGTTAGTTACAGGTACACAGCAAAGTGATTCAGTTACACATAGACAAATATCCATTATTTTTCAGATTCTTTACCCATATAGGCCTTTACAGTGTATTGTGTAGAGTTTCCTGTGCTATACAGTAGGTCCTTATTATTTATCTATTTTATATACAGTAGTATGTCTATGTCAACCCCACAATGTATATTTTATATTTAAGAAGTTCAATCATCTTATTCCATGCACAGAAAAAACCAGATTGTAAACAATTTCAAAAATCTCAGATTTATAAGATTTCTTAAAAATTTTTGTTACTCATCAGACCTTCACATGATTGCAAACAGTATATGTTACTGAGGATATAGGTGTTAACTGTCTGTATCTCTGGAAAAGAGCAAACAGCAGACCATGGAAGACACAGCATCTACCTTCAACTCTTTGAATGGCTGTTGTGCTGTATCAGCCAGGGTTGCTAGTTGCAAGCAACAGAAATGGACTTTGAATTGTTTAAGCAGAAAAGTAAATTGTGGAGTAGTTCACAAAATCACTGGTAAGGCTATAGAATCAGGCTTGGAAATGGGCACGAACAAAGGTTTAGTAGCAGCCAGGATCCCATCCCAAATCATCCCACAAAACCAGCCCAGTAAGCACATAGTGCTGCCACCCCACTGGACATGTGATCTCATGGCTTGCATTGCTGTCACCCTGGCTCTGAACCCTGGACACCACTGATGGTCTTCTGCACTACTGCCCCTAGAAACACAATCCTTCAAGCTCTCTTGCCACTGCTTGCTGCTACAGTGCATTGTCTTTGGTCTGTTTTTTTCTTGGGTCACTAACACCAGATTTAAAGTTGAACTAAGGAAGACTGGGAATAAATATTGCTGCTTTTGCCTCTCCCCACCCCCACTACCAGATTCACAAATTAGTGAACTCTCTAAACAGAGGAAAGGTTCAAATGTTGGGCAGCCAAGGAAATATACAAATTATCCACTCTCTAAGTGGAAGAGCAGGCAGAGTTTTTCTGAGTTGCCACAACAGAAAGCAGGACTAAGAAAGAAGATGTCAGGGGAAGGGGAGGTTTGGTGTTTGCAGATTTAAACATGATAATAAACTTCCCACAAAATAAAATTGTTAAAGAATGAGATAACTGCTCTAAAATGTTGGGAGCTCCCTGCTACTACTGAAATTTAAGTAAATGGTATATGGCCATCAGAAAAGAGCTATAGAAAAAAATCCACAAAGTTTCTATGATTCTATCCTTCTGTTGAGATTGGGACTCTGCCTTAGATTGTTTTTTTGTATGTTTCCACCATATTCTGTGTTATGGTCCTGTTGCAAATATTGCCAGGGCCTGGGACAGAGAGAACTCCCCACCAACCTCTGCATCTCAATCAACTTAGTGAACTCCCAACTGATCCCAGTGAGCTGAAAAAATAGTATTTTTAATATCTGTTGTGACATGGATATGGTTGGGAAGCTGACTCCGAGGAGATAAAGATAATTATTTTTACAAATTTAACAATATATATTTCTGTGGTCAGTATCTCTATATATATCATATATACATACATATGTTATATGATGTGATATCCATGATACTTGATATCCGATATATGCTATATACATATATATATATATATATATATATATATAAAATCTACTTAAAAGTGATAGTGGGAGTAGATCTGCAAGCAGACAGTATAGGTTATAAATAATAACAGTAAAGCTAATAGATTACCTACTGATATTTATACAAAAAGTACAATCAGACCCCTGACTTTTAGATGTGACTGGTATTTATAAGGTTTTGTAATTACTTTTGCTTCTGAATTTTATTAATAATAATAATGGTACTGTTGATAATAATATAATTATTGTGCTGTTAAGTGCTTAAGTATATCAGCTAATTTAAACCTCACAGCAACACAATAAGTTTGTTATCCTCATTATCAGATGAAGACACAGCCTTGAGGCTGTTACTTATTTGTCAAACTTCACAGCGCTGGCTAGTGATAGAATCTGGGATGGAACCAATGCCAGTCTGACTGTAGCAACCCTGCTCTTAGCTACTGCCTCTCCAGTCACTGATGCTTTTGCATCTTCAATGATAAGTGTATTCCTACTCTTTTTGCTTTTTGCTCTCAGCCACCATTAGCTGCTCTATTTCTTGATGTATAAATTCAATATGTGCTCAGTGTATTTCTCATGTCCACCTGCTTGCATCTATGTAACAAATAAATATTCAGTTTTGTAGTGATCATTTACCTATTTGTACAGATCTCTCCCAACAGAAAACAGTGCAATAAGCCTCCCATAATTTTGGGAGATCAGCTGGGCTCCAGATCCTCAGAGTTGGATGTCCTGATGTTTAACACAATCCAGAGACAGGGCAGATGCAACATCTCATGAGGCTGCTGGGGTGTCAAAGTTGAAGCTTAGGAATCCATGAGGAGAGGTTTTAGAGGAAATCAGGATGTTTAGTAACAGAAGACAGAACCCTTAGCAGTAGTACACGATTTAGCAAAGATTAGATGCAATTATGGTGGTTTTAAAATGAATGTTGTCTTTAGAGAAGAGCTAACACCTATCCTTCTCAAAAAAAAGAAAACTACAGGCCAATATCCCTGATGAACATAGATGCAAAAATCTTCAACAAAATACTAGCAAACAGAATCCAACAGCATATTAAAAGGATCATACACCATGATCAAGTGTGGTTTATCCCAGGAATGCAAAGATTCTTCAATATACGCAAATCAATCAATGAGACACACCATATTAACAAACTGAAGGATAAAAAGCATATGATCATCTCAATAGATTCAGAAAAAGGTTTTGACAAAATTCAACACCGATTTATGAAAAAAACCCTCCAGAAACTAGGCATAGAGGGAACTTACCTCAACATAATAAAGGCCATATATGACAAACCCACAGCCAACATCGTTCTCAATGGTGAAAACCTGAAACCATTTCCACTAAGATCAGGTACAAGACAAGGTTGCCAACTCTCACCACTCTTACTCAACAGTTTTGGAAGTTTTAGCCACAGCAATCAGAGAAGAAAAAGAAATAGAAGCAATCCAAATTGGAAAAGGAGAAGTAAAGCTGTCACTGTTCACAGATGACATGATACTATACATAGAAAATCCTAAAGACGTTACCAGAAAACTACTAGAGCTAATCAATGAATTTGGTAAAGTTGCAGGATACAAAATTAATGCACAGAAATCACTGGCATTCCTATACACTAACAATGAAAAATCTGAAAGAGAAATTAAGGAAACACTCCCATTTACCACAGCAACAAAAAGAATAAAATACCTAAGAATAAACCTACCTAAGGAGACAAAACACCTGTATGCAGAAAACTATAAGACATTGATTAAAGAAATTAAAGATGATACAAACAGATGGAGAGATATACCATGTTCTTGGATTGGAAGAATCAATATTGTGAAAATGACTATACTACTCAAAGCAATCTACAGATTCAATGCAATCCCTATCAAACTACCAGTGGCATTTTTCACAGAACTAGAACAAAAAATTTCACAATTTGTATGGAAATACAAAAGACCCCAAATATCCAAAGCAATCTTGAGAAAGAAAAATGGAGCTGGAATCAGGCTCCCTGACTTCAGACTATACTACAAAGCTAAAGTAATCAAGACAGTATGGTACTAGCACAAAAACAGAAATATAGATCAATGGAACAGGATAGAAAGCCCAGAGATAAACCCACGCACATATGGTCACCTTATTTTTGATAAAGGAGGCAAGAATATACAATGGAGAAAATACAGTCTTTTCAATAAGTGGTGCTGGGAAAACTGGACAGCTACATGTAAAAGTATGAGATTAGATCACTCCCTAACAGCATACACAAAAATAAGCTCAAAATGGATTAAAGACCAAAATGTAAGGCCAGACACTATAAAACTCTTAGAGGAAAACATAGGCAGAACACACTGTAACACAAATCACAGCAAGATCCTTTTCGACCCACTTCCTAGAGAAATGGAAATAAAAACAAACAAACAAACAAATGGGATCTAATGGAACTTAAAAGCTTTTTCACAGCAAAGGAAAACATAAACAAGATGAAAAGACAACCCTCAGAATGGGAGAAAATATTTGCAAATGAAGCAATGGACAAAGGATTAATCTCCAAAATTTATAAGCAGCTCATGCAGCTCAATATCACAAAAACAAACCACACAATCCCAAAACGGGCAGAAGACCTAAATAGACATTTCTCCAAAGAGGACATGCAGATAGCCAAGAGGCACATGAAAAGCTGCTCAACATCACTAATTATTAGAGAAATGCAAATCAAAACTACAATGAGGTATTACCTCACACCAGTTAGAATGGGCATCATCAGAAAAATCTACAAACAACAAATGCTGGAGAGGGTGTGGAGAAAAGGGAACCCTCTTGCACTGTTGGGGAGAATGTAAATTGATATAGTCACTATGGAGAACAGTATGGAGGTTACTTATAAAACTAAAATTAGAACTACCATATGACTCAGCAATCCCACTACTGGGCATACACCCTGAGAAAACCATAATTCAAAAAGAGTCATGTACCACAATATTCATTGCAGCACTATTTACAATAACCAGGACATGGAAGCAACTTAAGTGTCCATTGACAAATGAATGGATAAAGAAGCTGTGGCACATATATACAATGGAATATTACTCAGCCATACAAAGAAACGAAATTGAGTTATTTGTATTGTGGTGGATGAACCTAGAGTCTGTCATACAGTGTGAAGTAAGTCAGAAAGAGAAAAACAAATACCGTATGCTAACACATATATATGGAATCTAAAAAAAAAAGGTTCTGAAGAACCTAGTGGCAGGACAGGAATAAAGACGCAGATGTAGAGAATGGACTTGAGGACATGGGGAGGGGGAAGGGTAAGCTGATCCGAGATGAGAGAGTGGCATGGACATATATACACTACCAAATGTAAAATAGATAGCTAGTGGGAAGCAGCCACATAGCACAGGTAGATCAGCTCGGAGCTTTGTGACCACCTAAAGAGTTTGGATAGGGAGGGTGGGCGGGAGACATGAGAGGGAGGAGATATGGGGATATATGTATATGTATAGCTGATTCACTTTGTTATAAAGCAGAAACTAACACACCACACAATTGTAAAGCAATTATACTCCAATAAAGATGTTAAATAAATAAATAATAAAAAAATAAAATGAATGTTGTCAAGTGTCATAGACCCCACAAGTAGGGCATACCCTACCCTTAGGATTGTCTCTTTCTATCCGAAGCAAAAACATTCTCTACAACACCCATGACAGATGGTTCTTCACCTCTGCCTGAACACTTTTGGAAATGGAGAAGTCTAGCTTATTTTGTATTGAATAAATAGCTTCTTGTTGCTGCTGGCACTAAGTTTTTCAGGCCTAGAAATGTGAATTCATCAGCTCACCAGGGAGTTTCAGAAAACAGAACCATATGCCTGCTATTCTGGGCACGTTTCATTATCAAGGTATCTGGAAACTAAATGAATAATCAGAAGGATGCTTTCTAAACTTAGAATAATAGAAAATAAAATTACATATTATTATGAAATTTTCCCCTCATGGAAAAAGCCTCATGAATTATTCCTGTCAAGCCACAGAGAGAGCATTTCTGATAAGTGGAATGTACAAGGTCTCTCTCTCTCTCTCTTTCTCTTTCTGAAAGAATGCTGAATAAATTCAATCCAATTTCTCAAATAACCAGTTTTTATCAGCCACAAATCCATCACCTCATGCCAGAATTTTACCAGGGTGATAAAGAACATGCTGGTGAGGATGGGTATTAGCACATTGAATACCTGGTAGTGGCCATCTTTTGCAGGCTGGTACTAGTAGTAGGAGATGCTGTTACAGAACTGGGCTCCCTAGTAGCAAGGGGGATGATGGAATCTAGAATAGCAGAGACTAGGGGCAGCACTTAACTTCAGAAGCAGAGTGGACAGAATTACTTTAAATGGAAGCAAAGTGAAAGGGTACTTTACTTTAAAAGGGCAGTACCTGGAATGGCAGCTGAGGATAGGGGTGGGGGGCTGCTGACCTTCAGAAATCTACTGAGGTGGCTTATAGGGCATGATGTTTCTAAAGTCAAGAAAGATGAGAACTGCCTAATATATAATTAAAAGAGATCAAGAATGAATGCACAGAAGCCTGAGATCAGGTGTCCTCATGAAAAGTCACGATCCTTCACTCAGTTTCCAGATTTATACCAGTTCTAAGACCACAAACCTGTCAACCGAAGAAGAGGCAAGATCTTCATGAAGAAGGGCCCTGAAATACTATAGCATATATTTAGAAGTGCTTTCTCCTTTTTTTCTTGAAGGGATCTATGGTCATTTACTCAAGAAACCGTACCCAGGGCAAAGAGCCTGAGCCCAGCTCATGAGTGGCATGGTGTGGGGTACAAGCAGAAAAGGGACTGCTGTTGCACTATCGGCCCTACTCAAGAATAACCTCAAGTGACAGCAGTGGAGACTTATCCTCCCAAAGAGCAGACCTTTGAGCTACACATCTGTTCATTTTCTTCTAGTGGAATGAAAAGCTGCCTGAGGTTACAGTCTCATGGGCAGTGGTGAATGACTTAACTTGCTGGTCAGGGCCGTTGAGAGGAACAAGATTCCAAGACCAGGAAAAGGCAGTTCAAGGAAATAAGTAAGTGGCTGGACCTATGGTTAAAAGCAAAGAGTATTAGGATCTCTGTGCTACACATTAATGTTCATAAAAGACATCCACTGAAAAAGAGGCATGGAATAACCGAGCCACAGGATGATTTGGCCAGTAAGTGTCAGCCAGCCTCTCTCCTTGCCCATTTCAGTGCTTATACAATGGGTTTATGAATAGGTTAAGCATGGGGGAAAAGATGGAAGCTATTTATGAGCCCAAGAGAACAGGCTTCTTTTCACAAGGGCTGATTTACTTCTCATAAATGTCCAACCTGCCAGTAACAGAATTCAATATTGAATTCCCCATATGGTACCAAATAAAACACTGAAGAAAAGTTGATTACATTAGGCCCTTTATATCCTAGAAAGGGCAATGTTCCATCATGACCTTGACTGACATATGAATCTGTCTTCCTGCATAGAATGCCACTACCAGAACCCTCCAAAGACTCACAGAGTATATGAGAAATTGGCATAGGGTCTATCATAGTATCATCTTAAATTGGGGAACTCATTTTATGGCAAAGGAAGTATGGCATTGGACACATGAGATCCACTGGTCCTAATCACATACCATAACCTTCAGAAGCTGCCTCCTGAAGGTTTTCCTGAGGCACAGCTAAGAGGTGACATCCTTCAAGGATAAGGAGGGATTCTTCAAGATATGGAATATACCTTAAACCAATGGTCATTATATGGTACCATATACCCAATAAATAGAATATATGGGTCCATGAAACAAAGAGTGGAAGCAGGAGTGGTGCTGCTTACCATTCATCCACTTAATTACTTTGGAAAATTTGTTTCCTGTCTCTTCAACTTTAGGCTCTGTAGGTCTAAGTTTCCTGATTCCAAGGGAAGGGATGCTTCCACTGAACTTTTATGCTGTAGCTACCATCTTAACACTTCAGGCTCCTTGTGCCAGTAAACTAGTATTGAAAGAAAAAAATATTATCTCTGGCAGGTATAATTGATCCTGATCAGCATCAGGAAGTAGGACTAATCTTACATAATCAGGATGAGAACGAATATATTTGACACTCAGGTCATCCACTGGAGAGCATTCATTGTTATGCCCATGCCCATTTGTAATCTGAGAAGGTAACCAGATCTTAGACCCATCAGGGTCAAATGTCTGGGTCAACCTACGAGGCAAGCCACCTAGACCAGCAGAAGAGGAAGATGATGAGTAGTAGTCTTACACTCAGGACCAACGGAGCAGTGAGAACTATAGTTTTTCTACTAACTCTTCTTATAAGCTTTCCCAGAAATTGTGACTAATCAGAAAATCTTGAGAAGCTGTGCCTGAATTGAGTAAACTGAATTAAGAAGCAAGTGGATCTGAGTGTTTCAAGGTGGGGACAATAGTAAATGCTGTTGGTGACTCACTCTTCTTCATTAGCCATAGCTCCCATTCCGCATATGATATCATCTGATAGCTGCTCTGAGCGTTGGCTAATGACAACTCACAGCTCTCCCTTCAGAGAATGATTCTTGGTCAGACAGAAGCTACCACATCCTGGACCTATGACCCACATGGGAGGACAAACTTTTGCCAATGATTGACATTACTGATGTACTGAATTAGTTTTGTCAATTTGTACAAGTCAAGTAGAGGTCTTCCTTTGAAATGTCATTGGTTAGGACTATTGTCCCAGATACCTACAAGAGCTTCCTAACTTGTTGACATTTCCATAGTACCATTCCCCTCCAACTCATCTTGCAAACTATGTCAGATGCATCTCCCTAAACCACGATTTCGTCATGTCAGCCTACCCTTCAAGAATCTATAATGGTCGTTTAATTTTACCACATTAAGACTACTTATCACTACAGGTAAATTTAACAAATATTAGTTGAATATAGGCACTAAAGACACAAAAATGAATATGAAATGGTACTTACCTTCACATTTTCACAATCTGCTAGGAAAAATGTATTGCTTGTGTCTTAGAGGAGGACCAAGCTTTGCCAATATTGGTATCCTAGCTCATAGAAGACACTGCTGCCTGAGAAACTTGGGAATGGTCTCAAGAAGGAGATGACAATTGACCCTTATCTTAGAGAATGTAAGAGTAAGAGTTTTTCTTATGTAGACTGTGGTGTTGAGAAGTGTTTTCAATGAAGAGATTCCAGTGTGAGCCTGGGTACAGAGAAAAGGGAATGCAGTGAGTTCCTGAGTGACTAGAGTAGCAGCTGTCACTCTACTGCAGACACACTGAAAGGCTGGGTGGCAATCATTTGTGAGGTGTGATGTAACTTGTTACTAATAATATTTATTGGTACATGCTGAGGTTTGTGACTGACTCACCTATTGAAATAAATTAGAGAGAATTCAAAGCTCTCCCTCAGTACTTTATTCCATTCTAACCTTTTGTGTAGTAAAGATTTGGGTTTGTCCCAAAGAGTAGTCTGGCCATCGTTCCTAGCTCCTGAGAAGTAATCTCTCTATTCTGTGTCACTCTATTCCTGAATGATAGGAGTGTCTTTGATATTCATGGTGGGCTTCTCAGACAAAACCTGGCCAATTTATGCTAACAAGGGGATTCCTGGTAAACCCTTTGGGTCACGTGATATCTGCCCAACCTCTAGTGGAACTGAGGGTTGTTGAAAACAGAGTTTAACTATTTGGACCATCAGTCAAACAATCATGCTTACATTGTGAAGTCTCAATAAAAACTCTGGGTACCAAAGCATGAGTGAGCTTTTTAGGTTGGCAGTACTCTCTGTGTATTATTGCTCATCGATGGCAGGAGGGTGACACATCCTAAGGACACTGAAAGCTTTGCATTTGGGACCCTCCCCATGTGCCTCTTCCTTTGGCTGATTCTAATTTGTACCTTCCTTATAATAAGCCATAACTGTGAATACAATAGGATCCATTGAGTTCTGCAAGTCTTTCAAGTGAATTACCATATGTGAGAATAATTTTGGGAAACCCAATGTCAGAGGTGAGAGTTGTGTGGAATCTTCCCTCTAACTTTGTAGTTGGACCCTAACTACTTGCACTGTGTCAAAAGGCTTGGCCAGACTTGGAATCTGGAGGATTATACCTTTAATCCCATGGTTTGGCTCACTCTGGCTACTTTCTTAATTGGAACAGATGAGGATAAAGTCAGTGTGCCAACTGATAATTATACATAACCCTGGGTCACTCATGAGCATGCCATCCATCCTGTGTGTCCTGCACAAAAAGTATGTGTGTGAGTAGGTGTGGCAGAAAATGAGGTTACCAAAGGAGGTATTGTCTAAACTAGTAATTCTTATTTTATATAATAGTATTTGAAATGGACAATCACATAGTCTGGTAAAAATCTATAATCTAGAAAATCCTGATTGTTTACTGCAAATAAAACGGTATTTGAAATCAGAGACCTACATGCTCTTTCTAGCTATGTGGGTTTTAGCTTCTTATTTAGTAACTGACTTTGTTTCTTTATATATAAATGAGGGTAAAGTAAGGCATAATTTAGATAATTATGCAGTTTGCATAGAAAATTCACAGCATATGAAAGTGCTTTATAAAGCTTAAAATGTTGATGATGTTAGTAAATAAGAAAGGTTTTGCTCCTTTTCTTCCATCAACTAGTCATATGACAAAAATTTAACTTTCTTCATGCTTAGTTTCCTGATATGTTAAAATGATAAGATCATTTCCACTTCTCTGAGTTCATCTTAGAGGAAGATACTTTCATTATAATCTTCCTTTTAGGTATCAAAATTCTGATGTATTTTCTTTTTTTAGAAAAGTAACTTCCTCTGAAGCCCAATATTCTTGATAGAGAGGAGCAATCGTAATGGAAAATTGATCATTAGGTTTATAACCCTCTATTTGCCAAGACAAGCATCATAATCTGGGCCAAAAACATGCTCAGTAGTAAGAGATATATGTTGCCTAAGGGAGTGAAAAGTAATATAAAAATTTGCCAAGCAAGAACTTTCTAGTTAACTATTAGGGGAAATATTAATTAACAAATTATATTCATATAAGAATTGTATAATTTCACACATCATTTGTTGTATTTTAAAGAAATGTAAGTAATGAAATTGATACACTTTCAGTTCCTTGTTTCCTTAATTTCTTCATGGGAGCCAAATTGTTGCATTTTCAGGGAACAACAGGTTGTGGTGGAGAGAGTCTGCAATTGATGATTAGTGATTCTGAGAACAAGATAAATTCATTCTTCCACTTAGCAACTCTTATATTTATTGTAGCTGGATACTCTTTTGAGATAAAATGTCTTTCCCTCTATTTTCCCCTTTCCTTTCTCCTAATTCAAACATGTGAGGCACTGCTTATTGCAATGAGGAATGTTTGTGGCAGAGTGGAAAGCAGCAAAAGCAGCGTTTGTTTCCCAAACCTAAGGCCCAGGAGGGAAAAGGAGTTATAGGTAGAGGCACATGTCTTTAAGAAACTTAAAAGAGAAAGAATTCTTTCAAACTAAAAAAGGATTCTGTCTGTTGAGAGGATGAGGGGACAAGAGAGGTGTATTGGCCTGGTCTGGCTAGGGCCTGGGGTGGGAGGGCCACCCTGGCTTCCTGGTAGCCAGCAAGACTCAGGTGGGGATAGCTGTGCATGATCAGGGGTCTCAAGTCTGTACCAAGATTCCTGTTCCCCAAGCTTGACACAGAAACAGCAGAAGTTGGAACTGAATGGCCCATTAGGCAGGGGAAATAGATGCCTGCGTGACAAACTGTAAGAACAGATACAAGATTAAAAGGCTTCCCTGCAAAAACCCCAGTATGTTATCACTGAATATGATCCTGGAAGTGTGATACAACTATGCTGAAGCCCCAAGGTTATTGCTACTGGGGACTTAAGTATCACACCAGACCAGCAGGAATTGGATTTGAAATATTTTTAAATACTTCAAGAGATGCATTATTTCAAGTGCACCTGGGTCTGGACTCAATATGATGAATAAATGTGCTCAATTTTAAACATTTCAGAAGTAATCAACAAATTTAAATCCCCAAATATTTGTCCAAATCAAGTCCTTAGAAAAAAATGGATTAATTTCAAATTTTCCTGTTTTATTTTTCTCTTAGCATCACTTATATTCTGCTGTATAAGAAATAGTAAAATTATCAAAATCTGGGCAGCAGTAGGGAGAAGGTGAGGAAGCCAAACACCTAGAGAATGAATAATCTAGATGTCCCTTGAGTAAATTAAAATTAATTGGTAGCTTAAATGTTGAAGCAAAGGCTACTTTTTGGTAGAAATTGGTTTTGTGCTATTTTTTCATTTGCATATAGGCATTGATACATTTTATGTATACAGATTTATATTTTATCATTCACTTAATGAAAATATCATCTTTCCATGCCTTTTCTTCAGTTTTTACAGGCACATGCCTACAAACTTTCTTCCAGGAAACATCAAGGCACTCATAGCCACTCTGCCAGGCCTATGACCTAGAAAGATTCTATTTTTTTAGCTTGAAGTTTCAAATAAGAGAGAGAGAGAGAGAGACTAAAATAGAAAGTGAATTTCAAAACTGGTATGAATACTAATATGAGATAACCTCTCTTTTTTTCTTCCCTACACTATAATGCCTCATTTAAAAATATATTCTCTCTTTTTCAGTCCTTTATTGTTTACTGAATCCCAGCTAACTGCCAGACACTATATTATGCTCCAGGAATACAAATCTGGAAAAACCAGGATGCCTGCCCTCAAAGAATTCAAGTCTAGAGAGTGAGCAAAACTATGTACACAACTACTTGTATTGACATAGAGCAATCTGGAAATTAATATGATAGAAATATGTTCAAACTGCTGGGGGACCCCAGAAAAGGGTATGTTTGCTTCTTCCCAGAAAAATGAGTGGCAGGAGGGCATCAGAAGGAGATTCATTCATATAGTGGTCGTTGTCTGGGCTGGTCCTTGAAGAATGCAATGTGGGAGTTGGTTGTGGTTGTGGGGAAAAGTATTCCAGGTGTAAAAATGTGTGTAGCATAAAGGCAAGGACACAGATGTGAAGAAGAACATATTTGGTGGATGTTAACGAAATGACATTTAAGTGACCCAGAGAAAGCAGGTAGGGCAAGACAGATGAATGAGGCAATACAAGGCTGGAAAGACAGAGTCTGGGTTTAAAATTATTTTGTTTCATTTCCAACATTTATTTCTCACTGTATGTTTCCATATATTAAAGCAGTTGACAAATTTTAGGTAAAGAGGAATGCCTAGTTTAAAATTATTTAGGCCAATTTTTCTCACTTGGCATACTTCCTCTTTGGGCATTTTCAGAGGTCTGGCAAGGCAGGGACAAAATTTTCCTTAGACTTTCTTCAGTATTGATTTGGGAAAGCACCACACATTTGAAACCTGGTCACTGTTTTGTTTTGTGTTTTATTGAAGTATAGTTAATTTCCAATGTGTTCATTACTGCTATACAGCAAAGTGACTCAGTTATACATATATACACATTCTTTTTTCATATTCTTTTCCATTATGGTTTATCACAGGATATTGAATATAGCTCCCTGTCTACACAGTAGGACCTTGTTGTTTATCCATTCTATATATATCAGTTTGCATCTGCTAATCCTGAACTCCCAATCCATCCCTCTCCTACACCTTCCCCCTTGGCAACCACAAGTCTATTCTCTATGTCTGTGATTCTGTTTCTGTTTCATAGATAGGTTCATTTGTGTCATATTTTAGATTCCACATATAAGTGGTATCATGTGGTATTTGTCTTTGTCTGACTTAACTTCACTTAGTACGATAATCTCTAGATCCGTCCATGTTGCTGCAAATGGCATTACTTTTTTATGGCTGAGCAATATTCCATTGTACATATGTACATTTTCTTTATCCATTCATCTGTCGATGGACATTTAGGTTGTTCCCATGTCTTGGCTACTGTGAATAGTGCTGCTATGAACATTGGGTGCATGTATCTTTTTGAATTATAGTTTGGTCTGGATATATGCTCAGGAGTGGGATTGCTGGACCATATGGTAGTTCTACCTTTAGTTTTCTGAGGAACCTCCATACTGTTCTCCATAGTGGCTGCACCAATTTATATTCCCACCAACGGTGTAGGAGGGTTCCCTTTTCTCCACACCCTCTCTAGCATTTGTTATTTGAAGACTTTTTAATGACGGCCATTCTAACCTGTGTGAGGTGGTACCTCATTGTAGTTTTGAATTGCATTTCTCTATTAATTAGTGATGTTGAGCATCTTTTCATGTGCCTATTGGCCATCTGTATTTCTTCTTTGGAAAAATGTTTATTTAGGTCTTCTGCCCATTTTTTGATTGGGTTGTGTGTTTTTTTGTTGTTCAGTCGTATGAGCTGTTTGTATATTTTGGAAATTAAGCCCTTGTCAGTCGCATTGTTTGCAAATATTTTCTCCCGTTGTCTTTTCATTTTGTTTATAGTTTCCTTTGCTGTGCAAAACCTCGTAAGTTTGATTAGGTCCCATTTGTTTATTTTTGTTTTTATTTCTGTTGCCTTGGAAGACTGAAGAAGCCTGGTCACTGTTAAAAATGACTGTCATTCATTAAATCTTATCAATTTTGTTTTGATATGGCATTTCTGTTTCTATTCTTATCAAACACACATATCCCCCTCTCCATAATCGAGGCCATCTGTAATTCAAATAGCATGGCTGAAATGACTTTGGAAAGAATTTCCTGATATAGCAATCTCTTGCCTTTCATTCTATGCTACTCTAGCTGTTAGAAAAGACTAACAGTTATGTGTCTTATGTCAGAAAATTGCTTATACACACACACACACACACACACGTCAGTACCACACCATTTTTTTTGTATTTTTCATTCCATTGAACTTGCAGTCATTCTACCTTTACCACTGAATTGTAATCTCTGTAAAGATGAGTCTCACTTTACATTTGAGTCGGATCCAGGGTGCCTAGAACAGCACCAGACAGACAGGGTTTCCAAAATATGTATGCTGATTGATTACTTGATCCTTACCCGTTCTTCCTGTCTTTTCTTTCTTGTTTATTTTAACAAACGAATGCAAGGAAAGATAAGTAGATTTCATATGGGTACAGGTTTGTTCAGGCAGTTTAGCTTTTTACTTTTTATTGTTTTCGTTATTCCTCCCCCAACCCTGAAAGTAAACACTTAAAAATTGAGGCTGAGAGAGATGTACAGATAATGGTATGAAAATGGATATAGGAGAGATTCTGGGTTCCTATTCTTCTGTCTGGGAAAGAGTCAAATAGCCTTACTTTACTTATTTATGCACAAACTAACTTAAAGTTCAAGTAAAGGAAAAAGTACTGGGCTTTTCACATTCTTATTGGGATTTGAAACCCCAAAGAAATTCCCCACAACACTCAGCAGGTTTGCTGTGCCTGGCCTGGTTTGGAATGATATTAAGTGCTTGACTCTTTCTGAGTGCTCTGCAATAATTTATAAACTACTTTTCGCAAAATCCTAAGGGAAAGGGAAGACCTACTGTGGCTATTTTTTAAATTGCCAAAGAAGAAGGAAAGTCGGAGGAAAGAGAAGGAAACTTACGTTTGGGGTGCCTCCTGCCTTCCCTCATTTTTTCTTCTGTGGCTTTCCATTTCCCTCTTGGTTCATGACTTTTGAGAACATACGTGCATATTAACGTCCAAACTACACGCGGGAAGGAAAAATCACCGACATGTCTCCTAATCACTCAGAGTGGCACAGGTTTTAAGGTGGCACACCGCATCCTAGCCTTCCTTGTCATCTCTGCTCTCTAAACTGCAGGCACTTAGTGGCCTGGATTCTGGAACTGTGGAGTCTCTGATCCAGCCTCTTTGCACTCGCCAAGTCAAGGCCTCCGACCTCCTTTTATTCTCTGAAAAAATAGTGCTCCTTCCGGACCCTCCTTTGACTTCTAGCTGAAGCTGTTCCTGCTGTGTCGCCTGTCTCCTCACATCAGCTGGGCGGAGTGCCTTGGGGGCTTTGCGTTCCCACCTGTCTCCCCGCTTCCACCATGATCAGACTCCTCTGGGAGCCGGCTTTGTGGAGTGCTCCCTCCTGGTGAAGTGCACTCTCAAATCTCTCTGTTCCTTCTCTTCCCTTTCTCTTGGAAGCCGGCTTTCTGAAAAGCTCACATAGGACTTTAATTCTCACGTGTCTGTCACACCACTCCTTGCTTGGGAAGTTCTCATGGTCTTTCTATAAACATATAAAATATTAAAGCCCTACATGGCCATTTTACCTCATTCACACACTCCCCTTTCTCTGAGGTTATCCCTCCATCCAGACTCACAGTTTACTTACTGACCTGTCATATTCCCTCCCATTTTAGAACCAAAATAATCATTGGTTTGTTAAGATAGGTATATTGTTCTCTTTAATAAAGAGAAGAATCATCTCTTGCTAACTAATCCCAGTGAGAATTTGCCGTGGGAGCGGGGCTGTGGCATCTCAGAAAGTAAAGGGCAGAGCGGTAATAAAGGGAAATCACTTCCTATCCTCAGTGTCGGGGGTTTATACAGAAAACAGGAATTACCTCTGCTTTCCTTTTCTCCCTTATACTCTGTTGCTCTCAGGACATAAAATAGGCTGCTTTCGTACCTGAGCTTAGGTCTAGATTAAGGAATGAATCACTACAGACACTGCAGTTTTCCAGGACCTTGTGGTGCCACTAGGCATGACTGGGTCATGTCATTTGGCTTCGATTTTACTAATCAATGAACAGCCTCAAACAGCAGCACAATTTGCAGCTCAGATTAGCACTTTGCCCCGATCTTTTCCTACTTATTAAATTACATCCTTACTGAATCACCTGTAACTTTGAAATGTTTTCATGCATGTGCATTCATTCAACTACAAACATATTGTCACATACTGTGGTAGATTAAATTCGTGGTCTTAATTTTTCACACCATTATAGTATATAATGCATCCTTATCCTTTTCATGGCCTAATGGTGAGAGGAGTGTGTTTTTATTCCCCCTGACTTTTGACTTGGCCATGCTTCTTGCTTTAGACAATAGGATAGAGTGGTCATGATTTAATTAGTGCTTGTACTGCTGCCACTTCCACGAAAAGAATAACCACTGTTTCTCTATCCAGTGGGCCTCAGAATGTGGTATATGGGGGAGGGTGTGTGTGTGTGTATACACACATATGAAATATATATATATATATATGTATGTGTGTGCGTATATATATATATTATTCAGCCATGAGAAAGAAGGTCACCTTGCTATTTGTGAGAACATGGATGGAGTGACTGTATCTTTTTCTTTCTTTTTTCTAAAAATTTTAATTTTATATTGGAGTATAGTTGATTAACAACATTGAGTTAGTTTCAGGTATATAGCAAAGTGATTCTGTTAGGCATATGCATGCATCTACTCTTTTTCAAGTTCTTTTCCCATTTAGGTTATTACAGTACATTAAGCAGAGTTCCCTGTGTTATACAGTAGGTCCTTGTTGGTTATCTGTTTTAAATATAGCAGTGTGTATATGTCAGTCCCAAACTCCCTATCTATCCCTCCCCTGACTCTTCCCCCCTATGTAACCATAAGTTCGTTCTCTAAGTCTGTGAGTCTGTTTCTGTTTTGTAAATAAGTTCATTTGTATCATTTTTTTTTAAATTCCACATAAAAGTGATATATGATATTTGTCTTTCTCTGTCTAACTTACTTCACTTAGTATGAAAATCTCCAACTCCATCCATGTTGCTGCAGATGGCATTATTTCATTCTTTTTAATGGCTGAGTAATATTTCATTGTATATATGTACCACATCTTCTTTATCCATCTGTCGATGGACATTTAGATTGCTTCCGTGTCTTGGCTATTGTAAACAGTGCTGCAATAAAAATTAGGGTGCATGTATCATTTCGAACCATGGTTTTCTCTGGATATATGCCCAGAGGTGGGATTGTTGGATCATGTGGTAGCTCTATTTTCAGCTTTTTAAGGAACCTACATACTGTTCTCCACAGTGGCTGCACCAATTTTCATTCCCACCAAAGTTGTAGGAGGGTCCCCTTTTCTCCACACCCTCTCCAGCACTTATTGTTTGTAGACTTTTTGATGATGGCCATTCTGACTAGTGTGAGGTGATATCTCATTGTAGTTTTGATTTGCATTTCTTTAATAATTAGTGATGTTGAGCATCTTTTCATGTGCCTCTTGGCAATCTGGATATTTTCTTTGGAGAAATATCTATTTAGGCCTTCTGCCCATTTCTTGATTGGGTTGGGTTGTTTTGTTTGTTTTTTGAGAGTTTTTTTTTTTTTTTCTGTATATTGAGCCACATGAGCTCTTTCTGAATTTTGGAGATTAATCCTTCATTGGTTGCATTGTTTGCAAATATTTTCTCCCATTCTGTGGGTTTTTTCATTTTGTTTAGGGTTTCGTTTGCTGTGCAAAAGCTTTTGAGTTAGGTTCCATTTGTTTATTTTCGCTTTTATTTTCATTACTCTAGAAGGCAGATTGAAAAAGATATTGCTGCGATTTATGTCAAAATCTGTTCTGCCTATATTTTCCTCTAAGAGTTTTTATAGTATCCGGTCTTACATTTAGGTCTTTAATCCACTTTAAGTTTATTTTTGTATATGGTGTTAGAAAGTATTCTAATTTCATTCTTTTACATGTAGTTGTCCAGTTTTGCAGCACCACTTATTGAAGAGACTGTATTTTCTCCATTGTATATCCTTGCCTCCTTTGTTGTAGAATAATTGACCATAGATGCCCGGGTTTATTTCTGGGCTTTCTATCCTGTTCCAATGATCTATATTTCTGTTTCGGTGCCAGTACCATACTTTTTGATGACTGTAGCTTTGTAGTATAATCTGAAATCAGGGAACCTGATTCCTCCAGCTCCGTTTTTCTTTCTCAAGATTGCTTTGGCTATTCGGGGTCTTTTGTGTTTCCATACAAATTAAAAAAAAAAAAAATTGTTCCAGTTCTGTGAAAAATGCTATGGGTAATTTGATAGGGATTGCATTAAATCTGTAGATTACCTTGGGTAGTATGGTCATTTTGACAATATTGATTCTTCCAATTCAAGAATATGGTATATCTTTCCATCTGTTTGTGTCATCTTTGATTTCTTTCATCAGCATCTTACAGTTTTCTGCATACAGGTCTTTGGCTTCCTTAGGTAGGTTTATTCCTAGGTATTTTATTCTTTTTGTTGCAGTGGTAAATGGGAGTGTTTCCTTGATTTCTCTTTCTGATTTTTTTGTTGTTAGTGTATAGGAATGCAAGAGATTTCTGTGTATTAATTTTGTATCCTGCAACTTTACCAAATTCATTGATGAGCTCTAGTAGTTTTCTGGTAGTATCTTTAGGATTTTCTATGTATAGTATCATGTCATCTGTGAACAATTACAGTTTTACTTCTTCTTTTCCAATTTGGATTCATTTTATTTCTTTTTCTTCTATGACTGCTATGGCTAGGATTTCCAGAATTATGTTGAATAAAAGTGGTGAGAGTGGATATTCTTGTCTTGTTCCTGATCTTAGAGGAAATGCTTTCTCCTTTTCCCTCATTGACTATGATGCTAGATGTAGGTTTGTCATATATGACCTTTATTATGTTGAGGTATGTTCTCTCAATGCCCACTTTCTGGAGAGTTTTTATCATAAATGGGTATTGAATTTTGTCAAAAGCCTTTTCTGCATCTATTGAGATGACCATGTGGATTTTATTCTTCAATTTGTTGATGTGGTGTATCCCACTGATTGATTTGCAGATACTGAAAAACCCTTGCATCCCTGGCATAAATCCCACTTGATCATGGTGTATGATCCTTTTATTGTATTGTTGGATTTTGTTTCTTAGTATTTGTTGAGGATTTTTGTGTCTATGTTTATCAGTGATATTGGCCTGTAATTTTTTTGTGTGGTATCTTTGTCTGGTTTGGGTATCAGGATGATGTTGGCCTCATAGAATGAGTATGGGAGTGTTGCTTCCTCTGCAATTTTTTGGAATAGTATTTCAGAAGGATAGAACTCTTCTCTAAATGTTTGGTAGAATTCACCTGTGAAGCCATCTGATCCTGAACTTTTGTTTGTTGGAAGATTTTTAATTACAGTTTCCATTTCAATACTTGTGATTGTTCTGTTCATATTTTCTATTTCTTCCTTGTTCACTCCTGGGAGATTGTACCTTTCTAAGAATTTGTACATTTCTTCTAGGTTGTCCATTTTATAGTAGCATATAGAAGCATATAGTTGCTTGTAGTAGTCTCTCATGATCCTCTGTATTTCTGTGATGTCCATTGTAACTTATTTTTCATTTCTAATTTTATTGATTTGAGCCCTCTCCCATTTTTTCTTGATGAGTCTGACTAAAAGTTTATCAATCTTGTTTATCTTTCCAAAGAACCAACTTTTAGTTTCATTGACTTTTTCTATTGTTTTCTTCATCTCTATTTCATTTATTTCTGCTCTGACCTTTATGATTTCTTTCCTTCTACTAACTTTGGATTATGTTTGTTCTTCTTACTCTAATTTCTATAGGTGTAAGAATAAGTTGTTTAGTTGAGATTTTTCTTGTTTCCTGAGGTAAGATTTTATTGCTATAAACTACCCTTTTAGACTACTTTTTCTGTGTCCCATTGGTTATGGATGGTTGTGCTTTCATCTTCATTTGTCTTTAGGTATTTTTTGATATCCTGTTTGATTTCTTCAGTGATCCATTGGGTGATTAGTAGCATATTGTTTAACCTCCATGCGTTTGTGGGTTTTTTACAGTTTTTTTCTTGTAGTTGATGTCTAATCTCATAGTGCTGTTGTCAGAAAAGATGCTTGATATGATTTCAATTTTCTTATATTTACTGAGGCTCTCTTTGTGGTCCAGCATGTGATCAGTCCTGGAGAATGTTCCATGTGCACTTGAGTAGAATGTGTATTCTGCTGCTTTTGGATGGAATGCTCTATAAATATCAATTTAATCCGCCTGGTCTAATGTGTCATTTAAGGTGTATGTTTCCTTATTGATTCCCTGTCTGGATGATCTGTCCATTGATGAAAGTGGGATGTTAAAAAGTCCCCCAATATTATTGTGTTACTGTTGATTTCTCCTTTTATGGCTGTTAGCATTTACCTTGTATACTGAGGTGCTCCTATGTTGGGTGCATAAATATTTACAATTGTTATATCTTCTTCTTGGATTGATCCCTTGATCAGTATGTAATGTCCTTCTTTGTCTCTGGTACCAGTCTTTATTTTAAAGTCTGTTTTGTCTGATATGAGTATTCCTACTTTAGCTTTGTTTTGATTACCATGTGCATGGAATACATTTTTCCATGCCCTCACTTGTAGTCTGTATGTGTCCCTAGGTCTGATGTGGGTCTCTTATAGACAGCATATATACAGGTTTTGTTTTTGTATCCATTCAGCCAGTCTGTGTCTTTTGGTTGGAGAATTTAATCTGTTTACATTTAAGGTAATCATTGATATTTATGTTCCATTTTGTTTTGGATTTGTTTTTGTAGGTATTTTTTCTTCACTTCCTCTTTTATTCTCTTCTCTTGTGATTTGATGACTAACTTTAGTGTTGTTTTTGGATTCCTTTTTTTCTTTTTTTTGTGTGTATCTATTGTAGATTTTTGGTTTGTGGTTACCATGGGGTTTTGATACAGCAGTCTATACATAAACAAGATCATTTTAAGTTGCTGGTCTTTTAATTTCAAATACATTTCCAGTATAATTCTTCTGCACCCTCCTCTTCTCATGATTGCTGGTTTTGATATCACATTTGTGTGTGGATGATTTCCTAGTTTACTTTATGTTTGCCTTTACTGGTGAACTTTTCTATTTGTAATTTTCTTGTTTCTAGTTGTGGCCTTTTCTTTTCTGCCTAGAGAACTTCCTTTAGCATTTGTTGCAAAGCTGGTCTGGTGGTGATGAATTCTGTTAGCTTTTGCTTTTCTGTAAAGTGTTCGATTTCTCCACTGAATCTGAATGAGAGCCTTGCTAGGTAGGGTATTCTTGGTTGAAGGTTCTTCCCCTTCGTCACTTTAAATATATTGTGCCACTCCTTCCTGGCCTGTGTAGTTCCTGCTGAGAGATCAGCTGATAACCTTATGGGAATCCCTTGTATGTTATTTGTTGCTTTTCCCTTGTTGCTTTTAATATTTTGTCTTTAATTTTTGTCAATTTGATTACTATGTGTCTTGGCATATTCCTCCTTGGGTTTACCCTTCCTGGGACTCTCTTCCTGGAATTAGTTGACTGTTTCTTTTCCCATGTTAGGGAAGTTTTTAGCTATTATCTCTTCAAATATTTTCTCAGGTCCTTTTTCTCCCTCTTCTCCTTCTGGGACCACTACAATGTGAATGTTGGCATGTCTAATGTTGTCTCTAAGGTTTTCCTCATTTCTTTTCATTCTTTTTTTTTTTTTTAATTCTGTTCCATGGTAGTGATTCCACCATTCTGTCTTCCAGCTCACTTATTTGTTCTTCAGCCTTAGTTATTCTGCTATTGATTCTTTCTAGTGTATTTTTCATTTCAGTTATTGTATTGTTCATCTCTGTTTGTTTGTTCTTTAGTTCTTCTAGATATTTGTTAAACATTTCTTGTATCTTCTCAGTCTGTGCCTCCATTCTTTTTCTGAGATCTTGGATCATCTTTACTATCATTCCTCTGAATTCTTTTTTTGTGTGTGTGTAGATTGCCTATCTCCACCTCACTTAGTTGTTCTTCTGGGCTTTTATCTTGTTCCTTCATCTGGGACATATTCCTCTGCTGTCTCATTTTATCTAACTTTCTGTGATTGTGGTTTCTGTTCTGCAGGCTGTAGCATTATAGTTTTTCTTTCTTCTACTGTCTGCCCCCCGCTGGGTGAGGCTGAATGAGAGGTTTGTGCAGGCTTTCTGGTGGAAGGGACTGGTTCTTGCCCACTGGTTGGCAAGGCCAGGATAAGGGGTGTGTTTAGCAGGCAGCCATGTGCTCAGGAAGACTTTAAGCAGCCTGTCTGCTGATGGGTGCGTCTGTGTTCCCACCCTGTTGATTGTTTGGCCTGAGGCATCTCAGCACTGGAGCCTACTTGCTGTTGGGTGGGGCCAGGTCTTGGTGAGAAAATGGCAGCCTCCACGAGGGATCATGCCAATGAGTACTCCCCAGAACTACCATTGCCTGTGTCTTTGTACCTGCAGTGAGCCATAGCCACCCGCTGCAGGAGACCATCCAATACTAGCAGGTAGGTCTGGCCAAGGCACTTCTGAGGTCACTGCTTTTTCCCCTTGTTCCTGGTGTGCCTGAGACCTTATGTGTACCCTCCAAGAGTGGAGTTTCAATTTCCCCCATTCCTATGGAATTCCTGGGATCAAACCCTGCTGGCCTTCAAAGCCAGATTCTCTGGGGGCTCCTCCTCCTGTTGCCAGAACCCCAGGCTTTAGATCCTGACATGGGGCTCAGGACTTTCATTCCTGTGGGAGAACTTCTGTGGTATAATTATTTTCTAGTTTGTGTGTTGCCCACCCACTAGATATTGATTTTATCACTATTTTATGCATCCTACCATCTCATTGTGGTTTCTTTGTCTGTGGGTGTAAGATATCTGTTTTGGTAGGTTCCAGCATTTCTTTTGGTCAGTGGTGTTCAGCAGTTGTCATTTTGGTGTTTTCGCAAGAAGAGTTGAGCTCACATCCTCCTACTCCACCATCTTTTCAAATCCAGCCTGGAGTGAGGGCATTATGCTACATGAGATAAGTCAGATAGAGAAAGACATATACTGTACGATATCACTTATATGTGGAATCTAAAGAAGCTGAACTTATTAAAATAGAGACTAGAATGGTGATTACCTGGGGCTGGAGGGTGGGAGGAATGGAGAGATGTTGGTCAGAGGGTACAAATGTTCAGTTATAAGATGAGTAAATTCTAGAGGTATAATGTACAACATGGTGACTAGAGTTAACAATACAGTATTATATACTTGAAAGTTGCTAAGATAGTAGATCTTAACTCATTATTGACCGGGGGATTTTTGCAGAAATGAATGCATGTGGCTGATGATTTGTCATGTAAATGAATATTAAAACGTTTCCGGTAAATCACATTTGGGTAACAAAAGACATATTAATATGTCTCTGGTCAACAGGTCAATAATTTGTTAAATGATCTCACCACCAAAAAGAAATGGTAATTATGTGATGTGATGCTACTGCTATGGTGGTAATCATTTCCCAATATATAAGTGTATCAAATCAGTACATTGTATGCCTTAAACCTACACAGTGTTATATGTCAATTATATCTCAATAAACCTGAAAAAAATTTTAAATTAAAAAAAAATTAAAGAATATGGTAATATGGTACAGAGATTCCCTAGCCAGCCCACAGACCTGCAGATTAAAACAGCATCCCCCCAGCTGGTCCACAGGTGCATAAATAAAAAATAAATATTTATTATTACAGCCACTGAGTTTTGAGATGTTTATTATGCTGTATAGCATCATTTTAGCAGTAGTTGACTAACAAAGACTAAAAGCTAGAGACATAAGACACAAAACCAAATACGTGGATTTTAACTTCCCCAGGTTCACAGTTTATTAACAAAGATATATATATATATATATATATATATATATATATATATATATATATAACTCATAGCAACAAAGTAATTTTTCAAAGAGGTATGAAAAAGCACATGGGAACACAGAGTTTAGAATACTTAATTATGTCAAGAAGTTGGAGGAAAGCTGTCCATAGGAGAAAACAACATTGGACCATTTGGATAAAGAAGGGAGAGGAAGAGTGAAGATATTCCAGGCAGGAGAATATAGGCAGGACAGGGAGCCACTGGTTAAATTAGGCACATGCAGATCATAGAGAATCCAAGGGACCTTATCAGAGCTATAGTAAGGGGTACTTTTGAGTATTGCTCTAAAAAGGGTGCTGAAACAGGGCAAGAATTCATAAAAAATAAAGGGTCAGTTAACAAGAGTGAGGGAGTCCTCATATAACTGGGAAAATATAAATTGATCTCATTGCTGCCAATATAGACAGGGACCTCAAGTGGGGAAAATAAATCCTTGCAGCATTGACCTTATAGACCTTGGCTGTACTGAATACATGTTGAACAATTTTTAAAGATTATCAGTTTGAAGGACTGCCAAATCATTTGGCAAGGAGAGATGCCAAGTCTTGGTCCGGCCTTGGTTCTTAGAGATTATCTAACTCAACCTTTTTATCTTATGGATGGGAAAAGTATGACTCTGAAGATTGAAATTTACTCAAAGTAAAAAACATGAAGTCAAAACCCCAGTCTGATTAATCACTCCTGACTTCTTTCCATCATACTATATTTCCTGCCATAAATTTGCTATAGCATGCAGGGAACTGGGAAGTCTGCACTAATGGAAGAATCAGAGTTGAAGCTCAAGAATATGTATCACTTAAGAAAGAAGTAGGAGATGTAAGAGAACAGAGAAGTTATACATGCATGGAGACATCCATAATATCATGGCATATTTATTAGGGATAAAAAGGGATGGGGCAGAAATTGATAGGTGCAGCTCCAAAGGAGCAAACCAGGAAGAAGCTACAGAACTAAGCTCTTACCTGGTTCTAACAGAGCAGTAGGCAGTAAGATGCATTCTAGTAAGACACACACAAAGAAGAAAACTGGACAAAATAAATGGAAACAACCTGGAAATACTATCCTTCTGGAAAAATACAGAAGATGTAAGGTACTACCCTATGCTTTTCTCCTCTTGAAAACATCCAGTATCTTCTGTAAGGTTAAGTATTTTAGTAAAGGAACCAGAGCCCTCTTCTATAGCATGATAGACTATTACCTAATCTTACAGATGGTTTTAGATCCCTTCAGAGAATCCTTGGGAACAGAGAACAGGTTTTTCCTAAGTCATAAAATCCCCAGTGGTATATATTATAGTGAGGTCCACTGAATGAGCAACAAATAAGCATTAACTGAGGAAGAGTGCCCCCAAGATGGGACATATGCCTTCCTGTTGCTGTGACCTGTTCACTTCACATTGTCATAAAGTAGATTTCCTGCCTTTACCACACACATCCAGTGGAGCTTGTGCAGGTTCTGAACCCTCATCTCTAAATGAAAGCTGAAGTCTCAATAAGTTCAGTCTGAACAAAAGCCAAGGCTAGTTCATTCCAAGAGAAATGACCTTAGCTTTGAGTGAGTTAAATCAAAACAGAAAATTATGAAGAACTACTGTCAGTACACTAGAATGTTGACTTTTTAAAAAATGGTCTTTTTCCAGAAAATAAAGTTTGAGTGAAAGCGTTTATTGGTGAAAATAAAAGTGGAGGCAAGCAGGAGTACTTAAGTAATAGATATTGATCCAGAGCATACAGATCCAGGCATATCTTTAAGACTAAACTTATGCTATGTGTTCCTTATGAGCCTGGTGAACCCCAGTAGGTAAGCTGTTATATTTTAAACTTACTTATCCCTGAAACAACTACAGAAAGGTTCACTCACATCCTCCTTTTGTCTCTAACTTTTGGCCTCGATGTTCTGTTCTAATTAAACTTTCTTCACCAGGTGCTGTTTTCTCAGCTTTATCTGAGAAAAATATTCTGTAAAAAAAGACTCACAGGTCTAACTCAACACGGCCAAACTTTCTGATGCTGCTTTGAATCTCTCTGTGATCATTCCACCACCAAGTCAAATTCAATGTATTCTACAAATACCAAGATGGTGGACTTTCTTTCCTTTCTTCTTTCCCCTGGCAGCTCCCAGCATGATTTCCTTAGGAAGGTTCCATATCCTTCTGTCCTTTACCTGGCACTACCTCTTCATGGCTCTCCTTCTAGTTCATGTCTTCATGTTTTCTTGACCTCCTCTTACCCTCTCAAGTTTATTATTCTCCATCTTTGTCCTTAAATTTATTTTTTTTCTCTTTGCATTTTCTTCTTGACATTCCTTGACAGTCTAATGACTTGAATTCCATGTATTTGATAATTAGATTAATATCTTCAGACTTTTCCTCTCTCCTAAGTTTTTGACCCACATTTCATCTCATCTGATAAATATCACTTGGCTATTCCACTTACACACAAAATCCGATAAGCCAAAATGGAACTTGTTTTTCTACACAAATTTTATCCTCACTGTTTCTGTCAATGTTTCATGCATTTGAAACTTCAGCACTTTCAGTGATTGTTTTCTTTCCCTTGCTCCATGAACCCCACAATCCAATCCAGCCATTTTCTTAGCACTTTTGAATCTATATTTTTAATATTTCCCTCATCCACCTTCTTCTCTGCAATCTCATTGCCTATATCCTAGTTCAGGTCCTTATTATTTCTCTCAAGTTATTGCAAGAACTTCCTAACGGAAGCCTCCTTTTATACTAACTCATTTAAAATATGGCCAAAATATTTCTAAATAATGTACTTCTCTAATAGTGTCATTCCTTCCTCTTCCCTCAAATCTGTCAGTGTGGCTCCTTTACGTTACTTAGCCTAACACTTAAAGCATTAAGTCTCTCCATGACCTCATTCCCAAGCTTATTTCCCACTAATTCTCCTCATATAACCACAAGATAAACTAAACTTAACGACTGGATTGTTATTTGTTAGGATATAAAGCTGAAAGTTAAATGTTATTTTTTTTAATAATATTTTTTTTTCTTTCTTGAAAACCCTACATTTGTTTATTTATTTATTTCTGGCTGTGTTGGGTCTTCGTTTCTGTGCAAGGGCTTTCTCTAGTTGTGGCAAGCAGGGGCCACTCTTCATCGCAGTGCACAGGCCTCTCACTATCATGGACTCTCTTATTGTGGAGCACAGGCTCCAGACGAGCAGGCTCAGTAGTTGTGGCTCATGGGTCTAGTTGCTCCGTGGCTTGTGGTATCCTCCCAGACCAGGGCTCGAACCCATGTCCCCTGCATTAGCAGGCAGATTCTCAACCACTGCATCACCAGGGAAGCCCAAATGTTATTTTTTATATTTTATTTTTAAACATCTTTATTGGAGTATAATTGCTTTACAGTGATGTGTTAGTTTCTGCTTTATAACAAAGTGAATCAGTTATACATATACATATATAACCAAATCTCTTCCCTTTTGCATCTCCCTCCCTCCCACCCTCCGTATCACACCCCTCTAGGTGGTCACAAAGAACTGAGCTGATCTCCCTGTGCTATGCGGCTGCTTTCCACTAGCTATCTATTTTACGTTTGGTAGTGTATATATGTCCATGCCAGTCTCTCACTTTGTCACAGCTTACCCTTCCCCCTCCCCATATCCTCAAGTCCATTCTCTAGTAGGTCTGTGTCTTTATTCCCATCTTACCCCTAAGTTCTTCATGACATTTTCTTTTCCCTCAGATTCCATATATATGTGTTAGCATACGGTATTTGTCTTTCAGACTTACTTCACTCTGTATGACAGAATTTAGCTCCATCCACTTCACTACAAATAACTCAATTTCATTATTTTTTATGGCTGAGTAATATTCCATTGTATATATGTGCCACATCTTCTTTATCCATTCATCCGATGATGGACACTTAGGTGGCTTCCATCTCCTGGCTATTGTAAATAGAGCTGCAATGAACATTTTGGTACATGTCCCTTTTTGAATTATGGTTTTCTCAGGGTATATGCCCAGTCGTGGGATTGCTGGGTCATATGGTAGTTCTATTTGTAGTTTTTTAAGGAACCTCCATACTGTTCTCCATAGTGGCTGAACCAATTCACATTGCCACCAGCAGTGCAAGAGTGTTCCCTTTCTCCACACCCTCTCCAGCATTTATTGTTTCTAGATTTTTTGATGATGGCCTTTCTGACTGGTGTGAGATGATATCTCATTGCAGTTTTGATTTGCATTTCTCTAATGATTAATGATGTTGAGCATTCTTTCATGTGTTTGTTGGCAGTCTGTATATCTTCTTTGGAGAGATGATTATTTAGGTCTTCTGCCCATTTTTGGATTGGGTTGTTTGTTTTTTTGTTATTGAGCTGCATGAGCTGCTTGTAGATTTTGGAGATTAATCCTTTGTCAGTTGCTTCATTTGCAAATATTTTCTCCCATTCTGAGGGTTGTCTTTTCATCTTGTTTATGTTTTCCTTTGCCATGCAAAAGTTTTGCAGTTTCATTAGGTCCCATTTGTTTATTTTTGTTTTTATTTCCATTTCTCTAGGAGGTAGGTCAAAAAGGATCTTGCTGTGATTTATGTCATAGTGTGTTCTGCCTGTGTTTTCCTCTATGAGTTTGATAGTTTCTGGCCCTACATTTAGGTCTTTAATCCATTTTGAGCTTACTTTTGTGTATGGTGTTAGGGAGTGTTCTAATCTCATTCTTTTACATATACCTGCCCAGTTTTCCCAGCACCACTTATTGAAGAGGCTGTCCTTTCTCCACTGTACATTCCTGCCTCCTTTATCAAAGATAAGGTGACCATATGTATGTGGGCTTATCTCTGGGCTTTGTATCCTGTTCCATTGATCTATATTTCTGTTTTCTGCCAGTACCAAACTGTCTTGATTACTGTAGCTTTGTAGTATAGTCTGAAGTCAGGGATCCTGATTCCAGCTCCATTTTTCTTTCTCAAGATTGCTTTGGCTATTCGGGGTCTTTTGTATTTCCATACAAATTGTGAAATTTTTTGTTCTAGTTCTGTGAAAAATGCCAGTGGTACTTTGATATGGATTGCATTGAATCTGTAGATTGCTTTGGGTAGTAGAGTCATTTTCACAGTTTTTATTCTTCCAATCCAAGAACATGGTCTATCTCTCCACCTTTTTGTATCATCTTTAAATACTTTCATTAGTGTCTTATAATTTTCTGCATACAGGTGTTTTGTCTCCTTAGGTAAGTTTATTCCTAGATATTTTATTCTTTTTTGTGATGGTAAATGGGAGAATTTTCTTAATGTCACTTTCAGATTATTCATCATTAGTATAGGAATGCCAGAGATTTCTGTGCATTAATTTTGTATCCTGTTACTTTACCAAATTCATTGCTTAGCTCTAGTAGTTTTCTGGTAGCATCTTTAGGATTCTCTATGTATAGTATCATGTCATCTGCAAACAGTGACAGCTTTACTTCTTCTTTTCCAATTTGTATTCCTTTTATTTCCTTTTCTTCTCTGATCGCTGTGGGTAAAACTTCCAAAACTATGTTGAATAAGAGTGGTGATGGGGCTTCCTTGGTGGTGCAGTGGTTGAGAGTCTGCCTGCCAATGCAGGGGACATGGGTTCATGCCCCGGTCCAGGAAGATCCCACATGACGTGGCGCAGCTGGGCCCATGAGCTGTGGCTGCTGAGCCTGCACATCCAGAGCCTGTGCTCCACAAAGGGAGAGACCACAACAGTGAGAGGCTGGCGTACGGCAAAAAAAAAAAAAAAAGAGTGCTGAGAGTGGGCAACCTTGTCTTGTTCCTGATCTTATTGGTAATGGTTTCAGTTTTTCACCATTGAGGATGATGTTGGCTGTGGGTTTGTCATATATGGCCTTTATTATGTTGAGGAAAGTTCCCTCTATGGCTACTTTCTGCAGAGTTTTTATCATAAATGGGTGTTGAATTTAGTCAAAAGCTTTCGCTGCATCCATTGAGATAATCATATGGTTTTTCTCCTTCAATTTGTTAATATGGTGTATCACGTTGATTGATTTGCATATATTGAAGAATCCTTGCATTCCTGGAATAAACCCCACTTGATCATGCTGTATGATCCTTTTAATGTGCTGTTCGATTCTGTTTGCTATTATTTTGTGAGGATTTTTGCATCTATGCTCATCAGTGATATTGGCCTGTAGTTTTATTTCTTTGTGACATTCTTGTCTGGTTTTGGTCTCAAGGTGATGGTGGCCTCGTAGAAGGAATTTGGGAGTGTTCCTCCCTCTGCTATATTCTGGAAGAGTTTGAGAAGGACAGTTGTTTACTCTTCTCTAAATGTTTGATAGAATTCACCTGTGAAGCCATCTGGTCCTGGGCTTTTGTTTGTTGAAAGATTTTTAATCACAGTTTCAATTTCAGTTCTTGTGATTGGTCTGTTCATATTTTCTATTTCTCCCTGATTCAGTCTTGGCAGGTTGTGCATTTCTAAGAATTTGTCCATTTCTTCTAGGTTGTCCATTTTATTGGCATAGAGTTGCCTGTAGTAATCTCTCATGATCTTTTGTATTTCTGCAGTGTCAGTTGTTACTTCTCCTTTTTCTTTTCTAATTCTATTCATTTGAGTCTTCTCCCTTATTTTCTTGATGAGTCTGGCTAATGGTTTTCAATTTTGTTTATCTTCTCAAAGAACCAGCTTTCAGTTTTATTGATCTTTGCTATCATTTCCTTCATTTCTTTTTCATTTATTTCCGATCTGATCTTTATGATTTCTTTCCTTCTGCTAACTTTGGGGTTTTTTTTGTTCTTCTTTCTCTAATTGCTTTAGGTGCAAGGTTAGGTTTTTTATTCGAGATGTTTCCTGTTTCTTAAGGTAAGATTGCATTGCTATAAACTTCCCTATTAAAACTGCTTTGGCTGCATCCCATAGGTTTTCGGTCGTCGTGCCTCCATTGTCAATTTTTTCCAGGTGTTTTTTGATTTCCTCTTTGATTTTTTCGGTGGTCACTTCGTTATTAAATAGTGTATTGTTTAGACTCCATGTGTTTGTATTTTTTTTACAGATCTTTTCCTGTAATTGATTTCTAGTCTCATAGCATTGTGGTCAGAAAAGATACTTCGTACAATTTCAATTTTCTTAAATTTACCAAGGCTTGATTTGTGACCCAAGATATGATCTATCCTGGAGAATGTTCCATGAGCACTTGAGAAAAATGTGTATTCTGTTGTTTTTGGATGGAATGACCTATAAATATCAATTAAGTGCATCTTGTTTAATGTATCATTTAAAGCTTGTGTTTCCTTATTTATTTTCATTTTGGATGATCTTTCCATTGGTGAAAGTGGGGTGTTAAAGTCCCCTACTGAATGAATGTGTTACTGTTGATTTCCCCTTTTATGGCTGTTAGTATTTGCCTTATGTATTGAGGTGCTCCTATGTTGGGTGCATAAATATTTACAATTGTTATATTTTCTTCTTGGATCGATCTCTTGATCATTATATAGTGTCCTTCTTTGTCTCTTGCAATAATCTTCATTTTAAAGTCTACTTGTCTGATATGAGAATTCTGACTCCAGGTTTCTTTTGATTTCCATTTGCATGGAATATCTTTTTCCATCCCCTCACTTTCAGTCTGTATGTGTCCCTAGGTCTGAAGTGGGTCTCTTGTAGGCAGCATATATATGGGTCTTGTTTTTGTATCCATTTAGCCAGTCTATGTCTTTTGGTGGGAGCATTTAATCCATTTACATTTAAAGTAATTATCGATATGTATCTTCCTATTCCCATTTTCTTAATTGTTTTGGGTTTGTTATTGTAGGTCTTTTCTTTCCATTGTGTTTCATGCCTAGAGAAGTTCCTTTAGCATTTGTTGTAAAGCTGGTTTGGTGGTGCTGAACTCTCTCAGCTTTTGCTTGTCTGTTAATGTTTTAATTTCTCCATCAAATCTGAATGAGATCCTTGCTGGGTAGAGTAATCTTGGTTGTAGGTTTTTCTCCTTCATCACTTTAAATATCTCCTGCCACTGCCTTCTGGCTTGCAGAGTTTCTGCTGAAAGATCAGCTGTTAACCTTATGGGGATTCCCTTGTGTGTTGTTTGTTGTTTTTCCCTTGCTGCTTTTAATATGTTTTCTTTGTATTTAATTTTTGATAGTTTGATTAATATGTGTCTTGGCATGTTTCTCCTTGGATTTATCCTGTGTGGTACTCTCTGTGCTTTCCAGACTTGATTAACTATTTTCTTTCCCGTATTAGGGAAGTTTTCAACTATAATCTCTTCAAATATTTTCTCAGTCCCTTTCTTTTCCTTTCTGCTTCTGGGACCCCTAAAATTCGAATGTTGGTGCGTTTAATGTTGTCCCAGAGGTCTCTGAGACTGTCCTCAGTTCTTTTCATTCTTTTTTCTTTATTCTACTCTGCAGTAGTTATTTCCACTATTTTATCTTCCAGGTCACTTCTCCGTTCTTCTGCCTCAGTTATTCTGCTATTGATCCCATCTAGAGTATTTTTATTTTCATTTATTGTGTTGTTCATCATTGCTTGTTTCCTCTTTAGTTCTTCTAGGTCCTTGTTAAATGTTTCTTGCATTTTCTCTGTTCTATTTCCAAGATTGTGAATCATCTTTACTGTCATTATTCTGAATTCCTTTTTAGGCAGACTGCCTATTTCCTCTTCATTTGTTAGGTCTGGTGGGTTTTTACCTTGCTCCTTCATCTGCTGTGTGTTTTTCTGTCTTCTCATTTTTCTTATCTTACTGTGTTTGGGGTCTCCTTTTTGCAGGCTGCAGGTTCGTAGTTCCTGTTGTTTTTGTTGTCTGTCCCCAGTGGCTAAAGTTGGTTCAGTGGATTGTGTAGGCTTCCTGGTGGAGGGGACTAGTGCCTGTGTTCTGGTGGATGAGGCTGGATCTTGTCTTTCTGGTGGGCAGGTCCACATCTGGTGGTGTGTTTTGGGGTGTCTGTGGCCTTATTATGATTTTAGGCAGCCTCTCTGCTAATGGATGGGGCTGTGTTCCTGGCTTGCTAGTTGTTTGGTATAGAGTGTCTAGCACTGTAGCTTGCTGGTCGTTGAGCGAAGCTGTGTCTTGGTTTTGAGATGAAGACCTCTGGGAGATTTTCGCCATTTGACATTACGTGGAGCTGGGAGGCCTCTTGTGGACTAGTGTCCTGAAGTTGGCTCTCCCACCTCAGAGGCACAGCACTGACTCCTGGCTGCAGCACCAAGAACCTTTCATCCACCCGGCTCAGAATAAAAGGGAGAAATAGTAGAAAGAAAGAAAGAAAGAGGATAAAATAAAATAAGATAAAATATAAAGTTATTAAAAGAAAAATAATTAAGAAAAAATAGTTTTTAAGTAAGAAACAAAAAACGGACGGACAGAACCCTAGGACAAATGGTGAAAGCAAAGCTATACAGACAAAATCTCACAGAGAAGAATGCACATACACACTCACAAAAAGAGGAAAAGGGGAAAAAAATAATATATCTTGTTTTCAAAGTCCACCTCCTCAATTTGGGATGATTCGTTGTCTATTCAGGTATTCCACAGATGCAGGGTACATCAAGTTGATTGTGGAGATTTAATCCACTGTTCCTGAGGCTGCTGGGAGAGATTTCCCTTTCTCTTCTTTGTTCTCACAGCTCCCGGGGCTCAGCTTTGGATTTGGCTCCGCTTCTGCATGTAGGTCGCTGGAGGGTGTCTGTTCTTAGCTCAGACAGGACGGGGTTAAAGGAGCTGCTGATTCAGGGGCACCAGCTCACTCAGGCCAGGGGGAGGGAGGGGTACAGATGTGGGGCGAGCCTGCGGCGGCAGAGGCCAGTGACATTGCACCAGCCTGAGGCCCACCATGCGTTCTCCCAGGGAAGTTGTCCCTGGATCCCGGGACCCTGGCAGTGGCGGGCTGCACAGGCTCCCCGGAAGGGAGGTGTGGACAGTGACCTGTGCTCGCACACAGGCTTCTTGGTGGTGGCAGCAGCCGCCTTAGCGTCTCCCGCCCGTCTCTGGGGTCCACGCTGTTAGCTGCGGCTTGCGCCCGTCTCTGGAGCTCCTTTAAGCAGCGCTCTTAATCCCCTCTCCTCGTGCGCCAGGAAACAAAGAGGCAAGAAAAAGTCTCTTGACTCTTCGGCAGCTCCAGACTTTTCCCGGACTCCCTCCCGGCTAGCCGTGGTGCAATAACCCCTGCAGGCTGTGTTCACACTGGCAGTCCTCTCCCCGTGCGCTCTGGACGGAAGCCTGAGCCTCAGCTCCCAGCCCCACCCACCCCGGCGGTTGAGCAGACAAGCCTCTCGGGCTGGTGAGTGCCTGTCGGCACTGATCCTCTATGCGGGAATCTCCCCGCTTTGCCCTCTGCACCCCTGTTGCTGTGCTCGGCTTCCGAAACTCGCCCCCTCCACCACCCACAATCTCTGCCCACGAAGGGGCTTCCTAGTGTGTGGAAACTTTTCCTCCTTCACAGCTCCCTCCTACTGGTGCAGGTCCCTTCGCTATTCTTTTGTCTCTGTTTTCTTTTTCTTTTGCCCTACCCAGGTACGTGGGGAGTTCTTGCCTTTTGGGAGGTCTGAGGTCTTCTGCCAATGTTCAGTAGGTGTTCTGTAGGAGCTGTTCCACGTGTACATGTATTTCTGGTGTATCTGTGGGGAGGAAGGTGATCTCCACGTCTTACTCTTCCGCCATCTTCCTCCTCCCCCCAAAATGTTATTATTATATTGGTCATTCTGTTACACATGTTCTATCCCATCTTCTTTCTACATCCAGATACCAATAATTCAGCAGGGCCCAACTCATTTGCTTCCTTCTTTGTAAATGCTTCCCACAACTGGAAATAACTCCCACCCGAAAATTCAACAGTGTTTTTCTGTCCCCCTGTTTTGTATATTTTGGCTTATCAAGTGTATCTCTCCTAGACCATAAGCTCATAAGAGTAGAACTACTTCTAGTGAGCAATGCATTCCTCAAAGAAAATCCTCCAGTGCCAATAACTCAATGTTCCTGCCAATAGCAGGAATACAATAAATGTTTGCTTGCTTAATGTAGAAATGAATAATCATAGCTAACTCTTTTTGGAGGAGTGGACCCATGCTATTTCATGGAAGTGTGACTTTTATTTTTTCTTAAGAAATTGGACAACAAAGACCCTGAAGTTTCAAGTGGTTAAGTAACTTGTATAAGGTCACACATTGAATGTCAAGACTAGACTCTCAAAATCATACTTCTAACATAGACCTCTCCTTGAGCTCCAGTTCCATATATTCAACTGCCTTCTCTACATTTCCACTTGAGTGGTATATTTGGTATAGACTATCATGGACTCATATCAAGACTACTGATTTTGTTTAATAACTGGTTCCTTTACCCTATACTTTTATTCAACTTGTCTTACATTTATCTTTCTAAATCACCACCTGTAATATTGCCACCATCCTGTTCCTATATTTTCAGTGGCTACTATGAAAATAAACCCCATCTTCTCTCTCTGGCAACCAACAAATTGGTCTCAGCTGTGTCTCCAATAAATTTCTCCAAATACTCCCCAACTTGTAGCCTCCATACCAAACAAACTAGTCTCTTCATTGCATTTGAATATACCATGTGTATTTTTGCCTTTTTTCAGGAATTATACACAAGGTTCTACTTCAGTGGAACACACTTCTTATTCTGATCCACTTCTTAGAACCTAAAGTGATTGTACAATTTATCTTCCAAACGGGAACCCTTTGGTGGGGTTGGGGTGAGGCAGGTAGGAAGAGAAGTGATTACTCAGGGACTGTCTCAGGTAAACAAGCATGTATAATTAACCTATTAATATCTATGTATATTTTCATATCTATATCAAATGATATCTATATCTATATCAAATCTCACCTTTCCAGAAAAGTTTTTAGACTCCCTGGGCTTAAGTAATCATTTTCCCTTTTTAGAGCACTTTGCACATACACGTTGGAACCCAAAGATGAAGATCTGAATCCCAGCTCCTCTACTTATTAACTGTGTGGTCAGGAGCAGGCCACTTAAACTCTTTGGATTTCTGTCCTCATTTGTAGGACTACTGTCTTCATTTCTTTTCCTTCCTGCAGTAGGATGATACATCCACATCCTTTGCCTTGTGACTTTGCATTCCTTGCCACTGTGGGTGGAACACACTTCCTCTTCCCACTGATGTTGGCCTTGGCCATGTGAATTGATTTGGCTGATGGAAGGTTAAGAGACATGACGTGAGCAGATACTTTAAGCATGCTTCCATGGTTCTATTTGCCTTCCTTTGTGCTCCTATGATCCACTCTGTGAATAACATGCCCCAAGAAGCTATAGCTTTATCCTGGGCCTCAGAATGAAGACAAATGAATGAAGCTGAACCAAACCTAAATGGAAGGCTGCAGTCAAGAGTAACCCACTCAAAGCCAGGCAAGCCCACATGAGATCAGAGAAACAAAAACAACCCACAGATCAAATGTCAAGAGAAAAAATGCTTGAGGTTATAAGCCATTGACATTTGAGGATTGTCACATAGCGTGGTTTCAGCCAAAACTGAATAACATAACCATCTTACATACTTTTATAAAATAATATATTTATGTGAAGACGATTTTAGAAATTGAAAATTACAGTTCAAATGTTATTTATGATCACTACTCCTCAGTATTATGAATTACTTTATATATATACTTCTCATCTCCACATTCTAAACTGTAAAATATTAGAGATAAGACCATTTTATATAAAAATAAAATAATTATATAATTATTTCATATATTTGCCAAGGTACCCTGCACAGGGCCTTACATGTCAAGCGTACAGGGAAGTGTTATGTGGCTACTTTTTCTGCTCCTCCTCCTAAGTATGTTTGTTTGTGTCTTTGTTTTTGCTCTTTTTTTTTCTTTTTTTTGCGGTACGTGGGCCTCTCACTGTTGTGGCCTCTCCCGTTGCGGAGCACAGACTCCGGATGTGCAGGCTCAGCGGCCATGGCTCACAGGCCCAGCCGCTCCGCAGCATGTGGGATCTTCCCAGACCGGGGCACGAACCCATGTCCCCTGCATCGGCAGGTGGACTCTCAACCACTGCGCCACCAGGGAAGCCCTGTTTTTGCTCTTTTAGATCTTTATTTTTTTTTTATTTTCACAAGGCAGTATAAGATATGAAAAGGATAGATTATCAAACCAAACAGGTGGATTTGAGACCTGCCTCAATGGCACCTTGGGCAAGTTGCTTAAACCCTCAAAGCTTTAACTTCTTTGTTTATAAACCAAATAATAATAGTAGTAGTAGTAGTAGTAGTAGTAGTAGTAGTAGTAGTAGTAGTAGTAGTAGTAGTAGTAATACATTTCTAAATTAAAATTACAATAAATAATTTAACACAGTGATTGTCACATCTTAAAGCACCAAGTAAATAGTAGTTTTTATTATATCATCCGTATATACTCCTTTCTCCTCTCCAGAAATTTCAAAGCAGAATTCTCAGACAATCCTACATTCTCTAGACAAGTGTAATTCTCTTTATTCTAGACAGACAGACACATAGACACACACTCCTAGAACTCACAAGATTTTCCATAATTAGGTGGGGGAAAGGTGACAGGAAAAAGACATCTTGAAAGTCCTGTTCTCTCTTTGCTCTGTGGACTTGTTCCTGATATTTCCAATGCCCTGAAATAATTCACGTTTCTATTTACCTAACTAGTGCTTAATCAATCTTCTGAGTTCAAAATTGAAAATATCTTCTGAGTTCTGCTTAGAGGACTCTGCCGAGTCTAGGTTAGGCACCTCTCTTATAAAAGAGCATCTCTTTTTGTTTTTTGCAGTACGCGGGCCTCTCACTGTTGTGGCCTCTCCCATTGCAGAGCACAGGCTCCGGGGCCGTGGCTCACAGGCCCAGCTGCTCCGCGGCATGTGGGATCCTCCCGGACTGGGGCATGAGCCTGTGTCCCCTGCATCGGCAGGCAGACTCCCAACCACTGCGCCACCAGGGAAGCCCAAAGCATCTCTCTTATAAAATCCTGGTAGAGGGCCCTTAAACAAGGAATTGATATTGCTTTTTTTTAAAATTTAATTAACTTATCTATTTCTGGCTCTGTTGGATCTTTGTTGCTGAGTACGGGCTTTCTCTAGTTGCAGCGAGGGGCGGGGGCTGCTCTTCATTGCGGTGCGCGTGCTTCTTATTGCGGTGGCTTCTCTTGTTGCAGAGCATGGGCTATAGGCATGCGGGCCTCAGTAGTTGCAGCATGCAGGTTCAGTAGTTGTGGCTCAAGGGCTCCAGAGAAAAGGCTCAGTAGTTGTGGCACATGGGCTTAGTTGCTCTGTGTCATGTGGGATCTTCCTGGACCAGGGAATTGAACCCATGCCCCTGCATTGGCAGGCAGATTCTGCCAATTGAGCCACCAGGGAAGTCCAAAATTGCTTTTTGACTTGTCAGTCTTCCCAACTGTACTATAAGGTCTTTGAGGGCACAGGCCATGTCATTCCTTTTCACCAGCATCTAGCACAGTCTTGACACATGCTAAGTGCTTAAAGACATGAGGTAAAAGAAAAAATGGAAGAAAGGAAGGGTGGAAAGGATGAAAAGAGAGACAGAGGCAAGAAAGAAAGGAGGAAAGAAATAAAAGGTTATTTTTATTTTCATTCTTCCCTGAAAGGAATGTTCAAAGAACAAGACAGTTACTACAGCATCATTAAAACTCATTTCCACCCAAATCTACATTTTGCATCAAATCCCATGTCAGTGTGTTCTCTTCCTCTCATCAGAGTAATAGGGTGTTTTTAAAATGTCAACTCAGCATAAAACCTATTTGGGGCAAAATGGACTCCAGGGAGATTGACTGAAATTCCCATTCTTCTCCTCCTGGTTCTCCTTCTGCTTCCTGTTCATTTTAGCAAAAAGCTCTGATCTGTTAAAAAAAAAAAAAAAAAAAGGTTGCGGTAGGGAGCCTCTAGCAAGAGACACATATAGAACATGTGTCTCATCTGCTTTTTAACATTAAGTACAGGAAATTTTCAGCTTCATTCATTTAAAATACTTACTTGTGCTTCACATTTATGGCTAGGTATTAGAGATGAGAAGCCCAGATCTGGTTAGTAATGGGGGAAAAAGTTTAGAAATAGAGCCATAGAAAAAGAAAGATGATCCAATGGAAAGTAGAAATAGAAGTCATCGTCTTAGAGTAATATTTGTTCAGAGCTCTTCAGCTGTTTTAATCCTAAACTCTAAATGCTCCCTCTGAGCATGAACAGGAGAACAATCTAAATGATTTTCAGGTATGCGCTGGTACTGAGGTGTGGGACTGGAGTGATATCCCTCTGGAATTTGATGAAATCAAGTTGAAATTAAGATATGGTTATCAAACCAGCAATTCACATTTTTGGCTAAGGGGATGTTAATCAATAACATAAAGTAACAGGCTTCACTGTTCTTAATTTGACAAGTATTAGATAAGACTTCTCTGTGCTGCCTTTCTATTCTAATTTTTTTAAATAAGCATCTTCAAAACTGATACAAAGAATTCAAAGAAAAAGGAGTAGCAAAAACAGTTGGGGAAAAAAGGAAGAACTCAGCAATTTTAATTGTCCACATGGGTCATAAAAATGGAATTTTCTAAGGGACAGCTATCCAGTGCATTGGCCACAAAATACACAGATATCCCTAGTGATGCTCTGTCAACGTACATTAACTTTTGCTGTATAGGTGGACTCAGTTCTCTTCACATACTTACTTCTCTGGTGTGTGCCTGGTAAACAGAAGTCTCTCAACAAATGTTAGTAAATGAATAAACACAAGATTGAATTAGTGATCTGCTTATTTATCATTAGGGCCAGGGCTGTTGCTGAATCCACAATTTGTACTCATAGTTGATTCCTCTGATAGAGGTAAAACTTAATGAAGACAGCCTCACAGAGGAGGAGAGGCAGTTCCTGCCTGCTACCTGACAAGCTAAGCCACTTGTCTAAAACAATTCTACAGCAACAAGTGCCCAGTGGGCAGGGAAGACAGACGTACAGATGGCTGCCTGGATGCATCACGGGACGGAATTGCCACTACAGCCCATTGTTACATTTATTGCTGACAGTGTAATTAATTGGCTGACTCCTTGTTTTTCAATTGGTCACCCTCAATGGACAGCTGCACTGGGGGTTGTACTAATCGTGCCTGGGATGAGAGTATGCTCCGCGGGTGGGCCCAGCTCTGCAGCAGGGGCTTTGTGACGTCAACCCTGGACTGCTGTACAGAAGCACGCGCTTCACCCTCCCAGGGCCCTGAACAGGCGTCCTCATGCCCAGGAAACACAGCATTTTTTTTTCTGAGTGTTCCTCTTTCTGAAGTATGATACAATGGAAACAAAACAAAACACTTCTTAGTTTCCTTTTCCAATAAGAATTTCTTAAATATAGACTGAAATATCAGCTTTAATAATCACTGTAGAAAAAGATTACAGTAACTTCGTTAGATTTTATCCAAATTATCAAGTAAAAAGAGAAGCTAGAGTTCATGTGGAGGCATCAGAAAGCTCTTTTAACTCATCTCTGTGTCCAGCAATCATGTATATATTTTGATTTTTATACTGTGGAAAATGATCTTTATTTTGTGTACAGTATGATGAGGATTAAATAACACTCACAGGATATTTTCATCAAAGAATTCTAAGGGAATTTTTACAGTGAGAAAGCCTCATATATCAAGCACAGGTTCATCAGGTAATAACACAAGACTGGAGTCATGGCTCAGGCAACAATCTTTCCACTGGTCTCCTGCCCCTCTTTCTTCACCTGTAAAATGAGTCATTGCACTTCAGTGACCTTACTTCCACCTGACTAACTTCCAGAAAGTCATGTGGCAGCTCTGTTCCCTAGGGTTTAATCTGTAAAATCAGAGAACTGAACTCAGTGGATCTCTAACATTCTGTGACCTTACCTGGATATTGAGGCAAATAGAAATTTCAATATATTCCACAAATTAATAAAAATATGTGCATATACATTATAAGGGCATGCATTAACTAAAAATGCAAGTAATTCTTGACTTCTTTTTTAATCACAAATATCAGTGTCCATGATTTGACAGCTTGCTTATGAAAAAGTCCCTTACATGTTCCTTTTTCTGGTTTGCTAATTTTCCATTCTGTATTCCAAGGCAGGCCAATAATTGCAATGAAATCAGGTTAAACATTGATCTTCCACCCTGACATTGCATTAACTTTTCTAATAAACATCTTCACTGTGTCAACCAGCACTGTGTTTACATATTGAGCCCAGCAACCAATTGTCTTGCTTCTTTTAGATGCTTTTGAATTCTGGAAGAAATCTTCTCTGAAAGACTAGAATCGTGCATCTGCCGTGCCTTTCAATTTTGTATTTCGGATTAACTGCTCCTTTTCCTCCACGTTCTGAAGGCCTTCTAAGACATTTCCTTCCCAGTTCATCTGGTAAGTGCCTGCTCCAGCTGTTACTCTTTAGTGAATTCATGTCTTTTCTCCTATGTTGCTTGTGCCACCCTTGTTATCTGGAGTCAGGATTCTGAGCTCTGACCTCCCTCCTTGTCCTGCTGCCCAGGAGAATTGAAGGCAGACCCTCAGACCTCTAATATTCTAGATTTTTGAAGATCCAGCTTTGGCTGGGATGAGGCCAGGATTGGGGTGGAAATAAGCACTGAATTTTTTTTTTATTTACAGCCTTCTGAAAATTAACTATTTCTGTTCAGATTCACGGGCTGAGTAAAAGTATTAACCAGTAAATGTGCCTGAAGATCCCTGATCAAACACTCTATTTTTAATGCTGTGAAGAATACATGCTTAGGGAATACTTTTCCTAGCAAACTGAGCCAATGCTGCTTGCTTCACTAGAACTACAGGCGAAAGATGATTACCAGAGAGGCTGGGGAGAAATTGCCCCATGATGTGAAGCAAAGCCTTCATTCATGAACGATTTCTTGTCTCTGAATGTGGGAAAAAATAGATCATAAAGTGTGGGTCTGGGATTCTAAAGGATATTTAATACCTCATTCCTGGAGATATGGTCTGAAATTTAAAGTCTGTAATCACTGGTCAGGTGAGAAAAGATGCTCCAAGATTCCCCTTATTTTAATATTTATTTATTAATTTATTTATTTGGCTGCACCATGTCCTGGTTGCAACATGTGGGATCTTTGTTGCCGTGTGCAGGATCTTTTAATTGCAGCATGAGGGATTCCTTAGTTGCAGCATGCAGGATCTTTTAGTTGCAGCATGCGGGCTCTTAGTTGCAGCATGCAATGTCTAGTTCCCTGACCAGGGATCGAACCTGGGCCCCCTGCATTGGAGTGCATAGTCTCAACCACTGGACCACCAGGGAAGTCCCTTTCCTTATTTTAACAAAAGTATCTAAGAGTATCTGCCAATATCATGGATCTCTGGGAAAACATCCTATCCAGACCCACAGAATCAGATCAACCAACCACAAATCAAAATAGCTATAATGAAAAATTCATTAGACTAACTCTCACCACTTGCCAAGAGGGTATTTACACCAGGCACTGTACTAAGGGCTTAACATATCTCATGTGTGATCCTCATAAAGCTATATCATGTACACATGGATATTCCTATTTTATGGACAGGAAAGAAAGTCTCCGATGGGCTAAGTAACTTCTCCACAGTCACACATCTACCACACTTACCAGGATTAAGCCCAAATCTGCACAACTCCACAAGTTCCTAGCCATTCTATGCTCCTGCAGAATAGCCACGCCAGTGGAGAGCAGGGGAGAATAGGGGTGCAGACACAATGACAGCCTTATCGTAGCAACCCATATAGGCAGAGGTTCCTTATTCCAAGTGAGTTTTGCTCCTGCCCTCATAGCACCTTGCATAGACTTATGTCAATTCTTTCAACTCATGGTATTGCCGTTTATAGTTTGGGGGCTGGAGAGAGAGAAAAATGAAAGAATGGATTTCTAAATATTGGCTCTCTCATTTTATTAGGTTGCCTTGAACAAGTTACTGAATCTCATCCTAATATTTTAACTACAAATGGGAATAAAACTACTCCTCAGTGTGTGCTTATAAAATGATAATAAAATCAAAGGACTTTAGACTAATCCCTTTGCATGTGTAGCCACTTTTTTAATGACCCCCTTCTTACATTTCAATCTTGCCCAATATCCCATGACCTCTTCAGAGCAGGGACCATAGAGTATCCACATGCATGTCTCCAGATAAAATGCTTAGCACATAGTTGGTGCTCAGTGACTTAAAATGATTGGTATATATTGAGAATTAGTTTGTTTGCAACTCTAAGAGCTGTTGTAAAACTTTAGGTTTTAGTGTATATATTTGTTGATTTTTAAAAAATGCATTCTTCGCATTCTCCCTTATATATTATGGTCAGTCTCTTGGGCTCTCTAGAAGAGAGCATTTTCCAGCTTTCTTTGAGTCTTAAGTCAAGAGAATTAGAACACCCCATAAAAATAACACAGGCATCTCTGACAAAGGACCTGCTTCTGCCAATAGGTTGATTTTGCATTTCACAACTAATTTCACATATCAGTTTATACTAAATCATTTATTCATCCATTCATTCACTAAACACCCATCCATTGATGTCTATATTATCCTAGTGATAACAATGTAAATAGGACTAATCTCTGCCCTGAAAATGTTTATAGTTTAGTGATATGAAACACATATGAACAAATCATTTAAAATTGAGTATGGTAATTTCCACAACATATATGAAAAAAGGATTATGAGAAAAGGGCACATGGTGACACCTTCAAACTTCGTTTCACTTCTGTTACTGAAAGTTACTTTTTCATCCCAGAATTACATTTCTATTCTTCCCCCTGCCTCCATATTTTTCAGTAAACTTTTGATAATTTTCTCTTTTTAAAATAACTTATATGTAAGGATTTTTTCCCTTCTTTTTGTGCTTTTTCTCTTTAAATAACATAGGAAATTTGGCTTTTATCAAGTATCACTAAACTCTTCTATTTCTTTGCACATTAGGTATACAACTGCACTGTGAAGAGATGCTTTCCAAAATTTTGTCTCCTTTACTTTCAAATACCTAAAATGAAAAAAAAACTGTATCCTGTATGAGGATATTTTATTTAACTAGGATACATATATTAGCCAGGTATTTATCTTAAATTCCCTTTGCCATCGTCAGCCTAATATGTTTACTTCTATACCAGACTTTGTTTACCAGGTTCACACCCTGGTCAACTATTTCCATCATATATATTTATATATCAATTGCTGCATAGAAACCTACCCCAAAACTTAGGGACTTAACAGTCTCTCACCATTCTGTGAGTCGATTGGACTCAGTTGGATGGTTTATCCACATGACATCAACTAGGGCTATAGTCATATGGGGGCTTGAATGGGCTATAATATCCAAGGTTGCTCCCTCACATGGCTGGCAGCTGTTGCTAGCTGTTGGCTGAGAACTGCTGGCAAGTAGGTCTCTTAAGTTTTCCTCCATATGACCTCTCAATGTGTCTGGTTTCTGAAAGGGAGTACCCTAAGTGTGAACATTTCAAGGGTAGAGAAGCAGAAACTGATGGTCTCTCAATGCCTCCTGTTCTGCACTCTGTTGATCAAAAGCCATCCCAGATTCAAGGGGTGGAGAAATAAATGCTCCTCTTAACATGATATGTGGTTCATGGAGAGGAGGGAGTGGTTGGTCATTTTAAGATTGACTATTATATCTATATACTAGTTAGCTTCTAGTATTTTCTGCAAAAATGATTCCCTTCTCCATTTTCCTTCTGTACATTTTCCTTCTATATGTGATAATTTAAAATCAGTGATCTCTTTCTCTGTACTAACCTAAACATATAGTTGATTGTGTTTGTTTTATGTCTTTGATGAATATATTATGTTTTATATTTAGAATTCTAAGCTCTAACTCCCTCTTTATCTTCTGCTCTGGAATTAAAGAGAAGCCTTCAGACCTGAAATATACCAAAGGCTGCAATGGGGCGGTATGGGAAGTGGATGGTGAAATTTTCTTGTAAGTATTACTTTTCTTTTTCAGTTCATATATTTTGAATTCTTAAAAAAATAGATATAAAATGCTTTATTACATTTCTATTATAGTCTCAATTGTAAAAATAAATACCCAAACTCTAACAAATTTGGCTAAGTAAAATATTACATAACATTAATGCACAGAAGGTGGGGAGAAGGAGTACATTCTGGACTTCCCGTCTCTTTAAGTTTTTTGAAAGAGAACACTGACTGAAAGTCTGGGTGACCCAAGCATGGACTTCATTGGAGTAAACCAGTAAGCAAGATGTATAAAAAATGCTATCAAGATAATCAGATAAAATTATTAAAGAGGAAAGAAGATATTTTATATCTCATTTGCATAGAGAAACATCCTAAATAAGCCCTTTGAAGCCTGAGAATCCCTAGGTGAGGAGAATATGCATTATTCCAGATCAGAACTAAAGATACAAGGAAGGAGGATGACCTCATGTGGCTTTCCTGTCTAGAGATATGTAAAAACAAATGTTACAACTATGAATTTGACATTAATCATGGGGAAATTTAACAAATGAAAATTACACATTACTGATGGATCTCTTTGTGAAACTTGTTGGCTTTCCATGCCATTTTTTCATTCACTGATCATACAGTAAGGATACTGGGTCATTAATTATAGGCATACACAAAAAGCAGTGTTTCTACTGTGTAAGTTCTTTCATGCTTTTTTTTTTTTCTAATGGGTAAGTTATACCTGGATATTATTTAAATTGAAAATCTGTGGTAGTGTATTGAAGCAACATTATGTCTGTATGGTAGTTAGAATTTTGTTACAAGTGGACAAGAAGGAAATATACATTATCATTATATTTAGACATGCAACCTATACAACAAGAAAGACAGTGATGATGGTAACTACATACTGCTTAACATTGATTTCTTATTTGCTGCAAGGAGGGAAATCCAGAGGGGACTTAGAGATGGAACCTGGGAGATAAGAAGCCCACACAGTAAAAGATGAGAGCTTGATATGAGGAGACTGGTCATTCAGCATTTGCTTTTACTAGACTATTTTAGAAAAGACATGATACTACTAGTGGGAACAAATATAGCATAGTAATTTTGGGCACTGGTTCTGGAGACTACCAAATCACTTACTAACTCTCAATGCCTCTTTGAATGTCTATAAGATGGAGATAAAAATTTGGACCTCAAATTTTACATGATGTAAGGTGTATGAACAAAAATTGTCAAGATATTTGCTATTTTTAAATAAGAACTGTAGAATCACAAATGTTTCTGTGTAACATATCAACTTTAAAGAGAGAAAATCTTGAAAGAAGCCAGAGGAGAGGAAAAAAAAGAAACCTTCCTTACAAAGGAACAAGAGTAATAATATATAGCAAATCGCTGCAGAAACAATGCAGGCAAGAGAGTGGGGTAAATTTTTCTTTTAATTTAAAATGTTGAAAGAAAAAAATCACTAACCTAAAATTCTATATCCAGTAAACTTATTTTCCAAAAGTGAAGAAATAACATCTTTCCCAAACAAACAAAAATTGAGGTAATTCCTCTCCAGCAGAAGAATAGTGCTTACCTCATATTGTATGGGAACCTGAGGGAGTTGACATGTATTGGAAGATGTTTTAGAAGACTATTTTAGGAGAACAGAGTGATATAGGCAAGAATCTCAACTCTACATATAGAAAGGATAAAAGAGAAGAAATAATGAAGATAAAATATTTTTTTCTCAATTGAGCTACAAAAACCTTTGTTAAAGTAATAGTAGTAATAATATTTTGGGTAATTATAGTCTGTAAATAAATAAAAACAGCAATATCACAAGGAATGGGAGGGAGGAATTGTGAATACTCTGTAAGTTATTTGTACTATACTTGAAGTAGTACAGTGTTATTTGAAAGTGGAATTAGATTGGTTAAAAACCAATATACAGATATGCTAATAGAGGAGAGAAAATGGAACCATATATAATGTTCAATTAAACAAGAAAAAGCCAGAAAAAGAGGAAAAAAAGAATGACTGTAACAAATAGAAAATAATTATAATCATGGCAAATATTTATCCAACTATATCAGTATTACTTTAAATGTGAATGGTCTAATAACACCAATTAAAAGACAGATTTTTAGAATATATAAAAAATAACCTATTTACCATCACATCAAAAAGAATAAAATACATAGGAATAAGGCTACCTAAAAGACCTATACTCAGAAAACTATAAGGTACTGATAAAAGAAATAAATAAAAGATGACACAAATGGAGAGATATACCATGTTCTTGGATTGGACTATACTTGGACTATACTACCCAAAGCAATCTACAGATTCAATGCAATCACTATCAAATTACCAATGGCATTTTTCACAAATTAGAACAATTTGTTTTTAGAATTTATGGAAACACAAAAGACCACGAATGGCCAAAGCAATCTTGAGAAAGAAAAACAGCTGGAGGATTCAGACTCCCTGACTTCAGACTATACTACAAAGATACAGGCATCAAAACAGTATGGTACTAGCACAAAAAACAGAAATATTTATCAGGGGAACAGGATAGAAAGCCCAGAGATAAACCCATGAACTGTGGTCACCTAATCTATGATAAAGGAGGCAAGAATATACAACTGAGAAAAGACAGTCTCTTCAATAAGTGATGCTGGGGAAACTGTACAGCTACATGTAAATGAATGAAAGTAGAACATTCCCTGACACCATACACAAAAATAAACTCAAAATGGATTAAAGACCTAAATGTAAGACCAGATACTGTAAAACTCTTAGAGGAAAACATAGGCAGAATACCCTTTGACATAAATCACAGCAAGATCTATATCCAGTAAACTTATTTTCCAAATAAAAGTAAAAACAAAAATGAACAAATGGAACCTAATTAAACTCAAAAGTTTTTGCACAGCAAAGGAGACCATAAACAAAACAAAAAGACAACCCTTGGAATGGGAGAAAATATTTGCAAATGAAGCAACCGACCAGGGATTAATCTCCAAAATATACAAACAACTCATGCAGCTCAATTTAAAAATAAACAAACAAACAACCCAATCCAAAAATGGACAAGAGATCTAAATAGACATTTCTCCAAAGACATACAGATGGCCAAAAAGCACATAATTAGTTATGTTGAGCATCTTTTCATCAGAGAAATGCAAATTAAAACTACAATGAGGTATCACCTCACACAGGTCCAAATGGCTATTATCAAAAAACCTACAAACAATAAATGTGGGAGAGGGTGTGGAGAAAAAGGAACCCTCTTGCACTGTTGGTGGGAATGTAAATTGATACAGCCACTATGGAGAACTGTCTTTAAAAACTAAAAATAGAGATAGCATTTGATCCAGCAATCCCACTCTTGGGCATATATCCAGAGAAAACCATAATTTGAAAAGATAGACCCAGAACGGAGCCCACATTTCCGCAGAGCTGGAACTCCCACAGCTTGGGGTCTCTTCCCTCCACCATCACGGAACTGCCCCGGAGGCTGAGGGGAGGGCGGCCTCACTGAGGCTGCCGTCTCTGGAGGGGCCCTGGCGGCCAAAGCCATGACAGTCCTGCGGATGGCGGGCCGGAGTGGGCCCCAACAAGGGTCCCCCTGCCCAGTGTCATTGGAGTCAACAGATCAAAACTGAGTTTGGTTCAGAAGCAAAGGAAAATTTATATTTTGATCAGAGAATGGAGAGGAGTTGCAAGGCTACCACCTGCTAAACAAGAGGATGTGTCACCCATACCTGCTGCTGGAATTTCTCCCCGGGCAGAGGGAAGAGGGGAAGATGGCGGAAGAGTAAGACACGGAGATCACCTTCCTCCCCACAGATGCACCGGAAATACATCTACACGTGGAACAACTCCTACAGAACACCTACTGAACGCTGGCAGAAGACCTCAGACCTCCCAAAAGGCAAGAAACTCCCAACGTACCTGGGTAGGGCAAAAGAAAAAAAGAAAAAACACAGACAAAATAATAGGGACGGGACCTGCACCAGTGGGAAGGAGCTGTGAAGGACGAAAGGTTTCCACCCCTTCGCGGGCAGATACTACAGGTGGCGGAGAGGGGAGCTTCAGAGACGCGGAGGATTGCGCAACAGGGGTGTGGAGGGCAAAGCAGGGAGATTCCCACACAGAGGATCGGTGCCGACCGGCACTCAACAGCCCGAGAGGCTTGTCTGCTCCCCTGCCGGGGCGGGCAGGGCTGTGAGCTGGGGCTCGGGCTTTGGTCAGAGCGCAGGGAGAGGACTGGGGTTGGCAGTGTGAACACAGCCTGAAGGGGTTAGTGCACCACGGCTAGGCTAGCCGGGAGGGAGTCCGGTAAAAGGTCTGGAGCTGCCGAAGAGGCAAGAGACTTTTTCTTCCCTCTTTGTTTCCTGGTGCGCGAGGAGAGAGGATTAAGAGCGCTACTTAAAGCAGCTCCAGAGACGGGCGCGAGCCGCGGCTAAAAGCGTGGACCCCAGAGACTGGCAGGAGACGCTAAGGCTGCTGCTGCCGCCACCAAGAAGCCTGTGTGCAAGCACAGGTCACTATCCACACCTCCCTCCTGGGAAGCCTGTGCAACCCGCCATTGCCAGGGTCCCGGGATACAGGGACAACTTCCCCGGGAGAATGCACGGCGCACTGGCCTCTGCCACCGCAGGCTCACCCCACACTCCGTGCCCCTCCCTCCCCCCCGGTCTGAGTGAGCCAGAGCCCCCGAATCAGCTGCTTCTTTAACCCCATCCTGTCTGAGTGAAAAACAGACGCCCTCCGGCGACCTACACGCAGAGGCAGGGCCAAATCCAAAGCTGAGCCCCTGGGAGCTGTGAGAACAAAGAAGAGAAAGGGAAATCTCTCCCAGCAGCCTCAGAAGCAGCGGATTAAAGCTTCACAATCAACTTGATGTACCCTGCATCTGTGGAATACATGAATAGACAATGAATCATCCCAAATTGAGGAGATGGACTTTGAGAGCAAGATTTATGATTTTTTTCCCCTTTTCCTCTTTTTGTGAGTGTGTATGTGTATGCTTCTGTGTGAGATTTTGTCTGTATAGCTTTGCTTCTACCATTTGTCCTAAGGTTCTGTCTGTTTTTGTTTTTAAATTTTTTTCATAATAATTATTTTTTAATTTAATAACTTTATTATATTTTACTTTATCTTCTTTCTTTCTTTTTTCCTTCTTTCCCTCCTTCCTTCCTTCCTGCCATTGTCCCTCCCTCCTTTCTTTCTTTCTTTCCTTCTTTCCTTCTTTCCTTCTTTCCTTCTTTCCTTGTCCTTCCTTCCTTCATTTCTTTCTTTCTTCCTACTTCTAATTCTTTCTCTCTACTTATTCTCCCTTTTATTCTGAGCCGTGTGGATGAAAAGCTCTTGGTATTGCAGCCAGGAGTTACTGCTGTGCCTCTGAGGTGGGAGAGCCAACTGCAGGACTCTGGTCAACAAGAGACCTCCCAGCTCCACATATCAAATGGTGAAAATCTCCCAGAGATCTCCATCTCAACACCAGCATCCAGCTCCACTCAATGACCAGCAAGCTACAGTGCTGGACATCCTATGCCAAACAACCAGCAAGACAGGAACACAACCCCACCCATTAGCAGAGAGGCTGCCTAAAATCATAATAAGGCCACAGACACCCCAAAACACACCACCAGACGTGGACCTGCCCACCAGAAAGACAAGATCCAGCCTCATCCACCAGAACACAGGCACTAGTCCCCTCCACCAGGAAGCCTACACAACCCACTGAACCAACCTTAGCCACTGGGGACAGACACCAAAAACAATGGGAACTATGAACCTGCAGTATGCAAAAAAGAGACCACAAACAAAGTAATATAAGCAAAATGAGAAGACAGAAAAACACACAGCAGATGAAGGAGCAAGATAAAAACCAACCAGACCTAACAAATGAAAAGGAAATAGGCAGTTTGCCTGAAAAAGAATTCAGAATAATGATAGTAAAGATGCTCCAAAATCTTGGAAATAGAATAGACAAAATGCAAGAAACATTTAACAAGGACCTAGAAGAATGAAAGATGAAACAAACAATGATGAACAACACAAAAAATGAAATGAAAAGTACTCTAGATGGGATCAATAGTAGAATAACTGAGGCAGAAGAATGGAGAAGTGACCTGGAAGATAAATTATTGGAAATAACTCCTGCAGAGCAGAAAAAGAAAAAAGAATAAAAAGAACTGAGGACAATCTCAGAGACCTCTGGGACAACATTAAACATGCCAGCATTCAAATTATAGGGGTTTCAGAAGAAGAAGAGAAAAAGAAAGGGACTGAGAAAATATTTGAAGAGATTATAGTTGAAAACTTCCCTAATATGGGAAAGGAAATAGTTATTCAAGCTCAGGAAGCACAGAGAGTCCCATATAGGATAAATCCAAGGAGAAATATGCCAAGACACATATTAATCAAACTGTCAAAAATTAAATACAAAGAAAGCATATTAAAAGCAGCAAGGGAAAAACAACAAAGAACACACAAGGGAATCCCCATAAGGTTAACAGCTGATCTTTCAGCAGAAACTCTGCAAGCCATAAGGGAGTGGCAAGACATATTTAAAGTGACGAAGAAGAAAAACCTGCAACCAAGATTACTCTACCCAGCACGGATCTCATTCAGATTTCATGGAGAAATTAAAACCTTACAGACAAACAAAACTGAGAGAGATCAGCACCACAGAACCAGCTTTACAACATATGATAAAGGAACTTCTCTAGGCAAGAAACACAAGAGAAGGAAAAGACATACAATAACGAACCCAAAATAATTTAGAAAATGGGAATAGGAACATACATATCAATAATTACCTTAAATATAAATGGATTAAATGCTCCCATCAAAAGACACAGATTGGCTAAATGGATACAAAAACAAGTCCCATATATATGCTGTCTACAAGAGACACACTTCAGACCTAGAGACACATACAGACTGAAAGTAAGGGGATGGAAGAAGATAGTCCATGCAAATGGAAACCAAAAGAAAGCTGGAGTAGCAATTCTCATGTCAGACAAAATACACTTTAAAATAAAGACTATTAGAAGAGACAAAAAAGACACTACATAATGATCAAGGGATCGATCCAAGAAGAAGATATAACAATTGTAAATATCTATGCACCCAACATAGGAGCACCTCAATACATAAGGCAAATACTAACAGCCATAAAAGGGGAAATCGACAGTAACACATTCAGAGTAGGGGACATTAACACCCCACTTTCACCAATGGACAGATCATCCAAAATGAAAATAAATAAGGAAACACAAGCTTTAAATGATATATTAAACGGACTTAATTGATATTTATAGGACACTCCATGCAAAAACAACAGGATACACATTTTTCTCAAGTGCTCATGGAACATTCTCCAGGATAGATCATATCTTGGGTCACAAATCAAGCCTTGGTAAATTTAAGAAAATTGAAATTGTATCAAGTATCTTTTCCGACCATAACGCTATGAGACTAGATATCAACTACAGGAAAAGATCTGTAAAAAATAAAAACACATGGAGGCTGAACAATACACTAATAACGAGGTGATCACTGAAGAAATCAAAGAGGAACTAAAAAAATACCTAGAAACAAATGACAATGGAGACACAATGACCAAAAACCTATGGGATGCAGCAAAAGCAGTTCTAAGAGGGAAGTTTATAGCAATACAAGCCCACCTTAAGAAACAGGAAACATCTCGAATAAAAAACCTAACCTTGCACCTCAAGCAATTAGAGAAAGAAGAATAAAAAAACCGCAAAGCTAGCAGAAGGAAAGAAATCATAAAAATCAGATCAGAAATAAATGAAAAAAGAAATGAAGGAAATGATAGCAAAGATCAATAAAACTAAAAGCTGGTTCTTTGAGAAGATAAACTAAATAGATAAACCATTAGCCAGACTCATCAAGAAAAAAAGGGAGCAGACTCAAATCAATAGAATTAGAAATGAAAAAGGAGAAGTAACAACTGACACTGGAAAAATACAAAAGATCATGAGAGATTACTACAAGCAACACTATGCCAATAAAATGGACAACCTGGAAGAAATGGACAAATTCTTAGAAATGCACAACCTGCCAAGACTGAATCAGGAAGAAATAGAAAATATGAGCAGACCAATCACAAGCACTGAAATTGAAACTGTGATTAAAAATCTTCCAACAAACAAAAGCCCAGGACCAGAAGACTTCACAGGTGAATTCTATCAAACATGTAGAGAAGAGCTAACACCTATCCTTCTCAAAATCTTCCAAAATACAGCAGAGGGAGGAACACTCCCAAATTCATTCTACGAGGCCATCGTAACCTTGATATACCAAAATCAGACAAGGATGTCACAAAGAAGGAAAACTACAGGCCAATATCACTGATGGACACAGATGCAAAAATCTTTAACAAAATACTAGCAAACAGAATCCAACAGCACATTAAAAGGATCATACACCATGATAATGTGGGGTTTATCCCAGGAATGCAAGGATTCTTCAATATATGGAAACCAATCAACGTGATACACCATATTAACAAATTAAAGGAGAAAAAACATATGATCATCTCAATAGATGCAGAGAAAGCTTTTGACAAAATTCAACACCAATTTATGGAAAAAAACCCTGCAGAAAGTAGGCATACAGGGAACTTTCCTCAACATAATAAAGGCCATATATGACAAACCCACAGCCAACATCATCCTCAATGGTGAAAAACTGAAAGCATTTCCACTAAGATCAGGAACAAGACAAGGTTGCCCACTCTCACCACTCTTATTCAACATAGTTTTGGATATTTTAGCCACAGCAATCAGAGAAGAAAAAGAAATAAAAGGAAATGAAATCGGAAAAGAAGACGTAAAGCTGTCACTGTTTGCAGATGACATGATACTATACATAGAGAATCCTAAAGATGCTACCAGAAAACTACGAGAGCTAAGCAATGAATTTGGTAAAGTTGCAGGATACAAAATTAATGCACAGAAATCTCTGACATTCCTATACAGTAATGATGAAAAATCTGAAAGTGAAATCCAGAAAACACTCCCATTTACCATTGTAACAAAAAGACTAAAATATCTAGGAATAAACCTACCTAAGGAGACAAAAGACCTGTATGCAGAAAATTATAAGACACTGATGAAAGAAATTAAAGATGTTACAAATAGTTTGAGAGATATACCATGTTCTTGGATTGGAAGAATCAACATTGTGAAAATGACTCTACTACCCAAAGCAATCTACAGATTCAATGCAATCCGTATCAAAGTACCACTGGCATTTTTCACAGAACTAGAACAAAAAATTTCACAATTTGTATGGAAACACAAAAGACCCCGAATAGCCAAAGCAATCTTGAGAACGAAAAACGGAGCTAGAGGAATCAGGCTCCCGGACTTTAGACTATACTACAGAGCTACAGTAATCAAGACAGTATGGTACTGGCACAAAAACAGAAAGATAGATCAATGGAACAGGATAGAAAGCCCAGAGATAAACCCCCGCACATATGGTCACCTTATCTTTGATAAAGGAGGCAGGAATGTACAGTGGAGAAAGGACAGCCTCTTCAATAAGTGGTGCTGGGAAAACTGGACAGGTACATGTAAAAGAATGAGATTAGAACACTCCCCAACACTATATACACAAAAATAAGCTCAAAAGGGATTAAAGACCTAAATGTAAGGCCAAAAACTATCAAACTTTTAGAGGAAAATATAGGCAGAACACTCTATGACATAAATCACAGCAAGATCCTTTTTGACCCACCTCCTAGAGAAATGGAAATAAAAACAAAAATGAACAAATGGGACCTAATGAAACTTCAAAGCTTTTGCACTGCAAAGGAAACGATAAACAAGACAAAAAGACAACCCTCAGAATTGGAGAAAATATTTGCAAATGAAGCAACTGACAAAGGATTAATCTCCAAAATTTACAAGCAACTCATGCAGCTCAATAACAAAAAAAAAAAACAACAACCCAATCCAAAAATTGGCAGAAGACCTAAATAGACATTTCTCCAAAGAAGTCAGACTACCAACAAACAGTTAAAGGAATGCTGAACATCATTAATCATTAGAGAAATGCAAATCAAAACTACAATGAGATATCATCTCACACCAGTCAGAATGGTCATCATCAAAAAATCTAGAAACAATAAATGCTGGAGAGGGTATGGAGAAAAGGGAACAGTCTTGCACTGCTGGTGGGAATGTGAATTGATACAGCCACTATGGAGAACAGTATGGAGGTTCCTTAAAAAACTACAAATAGAACTACCATATGACCCAGCAATCTCACAACTGGGCATATACCCTGAGAAAACCATAATTCAAAAAGAGTCATGTACCAAAATCTTCATTGCAGCTCTATTTACAATAGCCCAGAGATGGAAACAACCTAAGTGCCCAGCATCAGATGAATGGATAAAGAAGATATGGCACATATATACAATGGAATATTACTCAGCCATATAAAGAAACGAAATTGAGCTATTTGTAATGAGGTGGGTAGACCTAGAGTCTGTCATACAGAGTGAAGTAAGTCAGAAAGAGAAAGACAAATACCATATGCTAACACATATATATGGAATTTAAGAAAAAAAATGTCATGAAGAACCTAGGGGTAAGACAGGAATAAAGACACAGACCTACTAGAGAACGGACTTGAGGATATGGGAAGCGGGAAGGGTGAGCTGTGACAAAGCGAGAGAGAGTCATGGACATATATACACTAACAAACGTAAGGTAGATAGCTAGTGGGAAGCAGCCACATGGCACAGGGAGATCAGCTCGGTGCTTTGTGACCGCCTGGAGGGGTGGGATAGGGAGGGTGGGAGGGAGGGAGACACAAGAGGGAAGAGATATGGGAACATATTATATGTATAACTGATTAATTTTGTTATAAAGCAGAAACTAACAAACCATTGTAAAGCAATTATACCCCAATAAAGATGTTTAAAAAAAAATAAGATACATGCACCCCAATGTTCATTGTCGCACTATTTACAATAGCCAGGACATGGAAGCAGCCTAAATGTCCTCCAACAGAGGAATGGATAGAGAAGATATGGTACATATATACAATGGAATATTACTCAGAAATAAAAAAGAATGAAATAATGCCATTTGCAGCAACATGGATGGACATTTAGATTCTCATACTAAGTGAAGTAACTCAGAGAAAGACAAATATGATATTGCTTATATGTGGAAGCTAAAAATAAAAAGTGTACAAATGAACTTATCTACAAAGCAGAAATAGAGTTTCAAATGTAGAAAACAAACTTATGTTTACCACAGGATAAGGGGAGGGAGGGTTAAATTGGGAGATTGGGATTGACATATACACACTACTATATATATAATAAGGATCAACTATATAGCACAGGGAAGTCTACTCAAATCTCTGTAATGACCTATATGGGAAAAGAATCTAAAGAGTTGATATATGTATATGTATAACTGATTCACTTTGCTGTACAGCAGAAACTAACACAACATTGTAAATCAACTATACTCCAATTAAAAAAAAACCACCTGTATGTCTTTATAAGAAGCACACTTTAAATATAAGCACTCATGTAAATTAAAAGTAAAGGAATGAAGAATGATACATCATCTTAACACTACTAAAGAGAAAGCTGGAGTATCTGTTTTAATTTCAGAGCAAGAAAATTTATCAAGGATAAAGAGGGACACTACATACCAAAAAAAGGATCTCCAAGAAGATATAACAATTTTACTGTGTATGCACCTAACAACAGAACATCAAAATATGAGGGAAAACTAATAGAACTGAAAGTAGAAATACACAAATCCACTATTGTAATTGGAGACTTCATCATCTCTCAGTAATTGATAAGATACCACAGGCAGAGAAACCAATAAGAACACTGTTGATCTAAACAACACTATCAGTAAATTTGATCTAACTGACATTCATAGAAAACTCTACCCAGTAAGAGCAGAATACACATTTTTGTCAAGCTCACGTGGATCAGTAAGATAGACCACATTCTAGGCTGTGAAATGCACCTTATTAAAGTTAAAGGCATAAGACTCATACAAAGTATGTTCTCAGATGACAATAGGATTATAAATCAATAACAAAATAATCCTCAAACACTGGAGATTAAATAAACATATTTCTAAATAACACATGGATCAGAAAGTCTCTAGAGGAATTAAAAAACATTTTGAACTAAAAGAAAATAAAAAAATACAACTTATCAAAATTTATGGGATTCAGTGAAAGTAATGTTTAGAGGGAAATTTATAACATCAAATGCATATATCAGAAAAGAAGAATGATTTAAAATCAATAATATAAACTTTCACATTAGAAAACTAGAGAAAGAAGAGAAATTTAACCTATGGCAAGCATAAGAAAAGAAACCATAAAAATAAAAACAGACGCTATTGAAATATTAAGAAAAACATTAGATAAAACCAATCAACCCCAAATCTGAAAAGGTTAATAGGATTGATAAAACTCTAGCCAGGCTAACAAAGGAAAAAGGAGAAAAGATGCAAATTATCACTATTAGAAATGAAAGAGAAATCATTAGTGATCTCATGGACAATAAAAGGATAACATGGGCCTTCCCTGGTGGCACAGTGGTTGAGAGTCTGCCTGCTGATGCAGGGGACACGGGTTAGTGCCCCAGCCCAGGAAGATCCCACATGCCGTGGAGCGGCTAGGCCCGTGAGCCATGGCCACTGAGCCTGCAAGTCCAGAGCCTGTGCTCCACAATGGGAGAGGCCACAATAGTGAGAGGCCCGCGTACTGGAAAAAAAAAAAAAAGGATAACATGAATATTATGAATATTATGAACAATTCTATGCCCATAAATTTAATAACTTAATGAAATGAACTAATTCTGTGACAACACAAACAACAACAACTAAAACCTATCCAAGAAAAAGCAAATAATATAAATATTTCTATTAAATAAATTGAATAGTTAATAATATTTGAAAAAAGATAACACCAGTCCTAGATTGTTTCACTGGTGAGCTGTAATAAACATTTAAGGAAGAAATGATTCCAATTCTCCACAATCTTTTCAAGAAAATAGAAGGAGAGCAAACATTTCCTAAATCATTCTATGAGGCTAACATTACCCTAATACCAAAACCAGATAAACACATTATAAGAAAGGAAAACCACAGAATGATATCTCTCATGAACATAGATGCAAAAATCCTCAACAAAATGCTAGAAAATTGAATCCAACAATGTATAAAAACTAAGTACTATGACCGAATGGGATTTATTTTGGGTATGCAAGCCTGGTTCAAAAATCAGTCAGTACAATCCACTATATCAACAGGCTTAAGAAAAATCATATGATTATCTTAATTGTTGCAGAAAAAACATTTGACAAAATTTAACATCCATTCATGATTAAAAAAAAAAAAACCCTCAGCAAACTGGAAATAGGAACTTTCTCAGTTTGATAAAGAACATTTTTAGAAAAACTAGTATCATGCTTAAAGGTGAAAAACTGGATGCCTTCCCACTAAGATCAGGAAAAAGACAAAGCTGTACTTTCTCACTACTCCTATTCAACATCACAGTGGAAGTTGCGGCTGGTGCAATAAGATAAGAAAGTGAAATAAAGATTTATAGATTGAAAAGTATGTAATAAAATTGTCTTTGTTAATAGATGGCATAATTGTCTATGTAGAAAGTCTCAAAGAATCTACAGAAAAATTCCTGGAATTAATGAGTATAGAAAGATCACAGGATACACAGTCAAGATACAAAAGTTAATTGCTTTTTTATATTCTAAAAATGAACATTTAAAATTTTATATATGAAAGAAAGTACTAATTACTAGTATAAGGAACAAATAGATGGATTTCTTTTACAGATTTTATTATAAAAGATAGAAACATGAAATAAACAACTTTGTTCTATATCTATTCAACAAATTGAAATTGAAACTAAAATCTTCCAATAATATCAAAGAAATGTAAGAACCAGACAAGTTTATAGTGATTTCTTTCAAATATTTTAAGAAAAATAACAACTATCCCTACAGACTAGTCCAAGAAATAATAATGAAAACAAAACAAAACAAAACAAACTGTTCACAAGTCACTTTTTAAGGCTGATGAAATCTTGATACCAAATGATTAGTTCATTTTTAAGAATGAAAATTTACAAACCAATATCTTTCATGAACAATGCAAAACCTGAAAAAAAATGAGCAAATCAAATTCAAATGTATATTAAAATTATATTACAACAGTTATATTTATTCCAAAAAGCAAGGTTTTAGCATTCTAAAATTAAAATAATTAACTGCATTAACAGAATAAAGAAGAAAACTCATATGATGATCTCAATAGCAGCAAAAGAGGCATTTGAAATAATTAAACACCAAAATTAAAATACCTCAGAAAACTATAATTAGAAGAAAACTTACTTACATGATACAGAGTATTTATAAAATTATATCTACAGCAAACCTTGTATTAATGCTATATAGTATTAAAAGTTTACCCCCTGAGACTAGGATGAGATAACATGTACACTATAACTCCTTATATTCTCCTCATGCTGTAGGTCCCTACTAGTATAATAAAGGCAAAAACAAAACAAGAGAAAAAAGGAAGGGAGGGAGGAAAGGAGGAAAGAGGGGAGGGAGGAGGAGAAGAAGGAAAGAAAGGAAATGCTCAAGAATGGAAAATGAAGAAATAAAACTCATTCACAGTTTACATGATAGTACATTTAGAAAATCTAAAATGATGTATAGCTAAATTATTAAATAAGAGACTTTAGCAATGCCTTTGCACAGAAGGACAATATAAAAAAAGCAAAGGCATTTATATGTACTGTACCACCAATTAGAAAATGAAACGAACAGTTGACATTTGAAATAGTATCAAAAACTCAAACAACAAAGAAATAGGACAAAATATGTAAAATTTCTCAACACATAAATCAATAAAATATTATGAGAAGTATTACAATGACCTAGAAAACTGAGAGGTTATGTCAAGTTTTTGGGTTGGAAGACAGTATTTATAGGTTTCAATTTTCTGCAAATTGATTTCCTTATTTTATGCAGATCCTGTACAAATTCCAACAGATACTTTGTTTTTTTAAAAATGGACAATCGGTTTTAATGTTAATGGAAATGTAAATAGCCACAAGTAGCCAAATTTTGAAGAACAAATTTTGAAGGCTTACACTGCTACCTTAATTGAAGGAATGTGGTATTGACATTTAGACAATTAAACCAAGGGAGCAAAAAAAAAATCCAGAAACAGATTTTCACCTACACCAACACTTGACTAGGGCAAAGATGACACAGCGCTGTGGAGAAAGGATGGACTCTTCAATAAACAATTCTGAGTTACCTGCATGTTCAGAAGAAAAAATGACTCTTGCACAATTTACACCACCCACAAAAATCACTTCTAGTTGGATTATAGATATAAATTTATGAGAGAAAATATAGATTCTGGAAGATAAGAAAATAGCTTTATAATTTATTAGAAGCCAAAGATTTCTTTGACAGAACACAAAATGTAGTATTAGAAAATTATTGATAAATTGTATTACATTAGAATTTTATGGCTTACATAAAATTATTTTAAAAATTACATAAAAATTAAAAAGCTAAGTTCATTAAAGACCATTCAAAGGCAAGTAAATAAGGGGGAGAAAATATTTGCAATACATACAACTGATAAAGGATTATGTCAAGAATATTTTTTAAAACCTTACAAATTAATAAGAAAAAGACAACACAGTAAAAAAAAATAGGCAAGACTTGAAGAATCCTCTCATTAAATAAATTATTGAAATGTCTGTTAATCACATGAGAAGGTGTTTTTCCTCATTAGTCATCAGGAAAATACAATTTAAAGCCACAATGTATTGATGATGTTCTGTTTATTGATGTGGATGGTGATTACAAATGTGTGTTCATTTTTTGAAAATTCATCAAACTGTACATTTATGATTTGTGCACTTTTGTATGTATATCATTTCAATAGAAATGTTTATTTCTACAAGGGATAAGTGGATGTGGTAATAAGGGGAATTTGGCTGATAGAAGGCAGAAGAAACAAAGCTGAATGGTACTTAACCTCATATTTTCCACACTATCCCCTTTTGTCACCCTTAATCTTTTTTTTTTTTTTTTTTTTTTTTTTTTGCGATACGCAGGCCTCTCACTGTTGTGGTCTCTCCCGTTGCGGAGCAACAGGCTCCGGACGCGCAGGCTCAGCGGCCATGGCTAACGGGCCTAGCCGCTCTGCGGCATGGGGAATCTTCCCGGACCGGGGCACGAACCCGTGTCCCCTGCATCGGCAGGCGGACTCTCAACCACTGTGCCACCAGGGAAGCCCACTCTTTCCCTTTTAACACACAGTCTATATTGGCAATGCTTCAGTAGAAGTGTCAACTATGGCAATTAAGATCAGGATTAAAGAAGCAGAATGGAGTTTACTTCCCCCTCTCCACCCATTCCCTCGCATTTTAATTCTATGTTCCCTTCTGCATAATTAATACTAGAGCAGAAGGAGCTGGAGGATTACAAGTGGGAGCTTAAAGTGGAAGGACCAAACTTTTATTCTATCCAAACCTCATCAATTATTCTTGCTGCTAGATGAACATTGGGAAAGATAAGAAGCGGGATTTTGGTTTCGGGAATCACAGGCCGTTACAGGATCCACTGATGTGAAGGGGAAAAGTTAGAAAATACCTGGTAGTGGCAGTAAGGAAATGAAATGCCTGTGGACACATCTGTGTTGTGCATAATGGAAACAGGATAGCCTAACAGTGAAGATCATGGGCACTGGAGACAAATAGACTGGTGTGTGAATTCTGCCTCACACATTTACTATGTGATTTTGGACAAGTTACTTATTCTCCCTAAACCTCAGTTTTCTCATATATAGTTTGTATAAAATACCAATGACTATTTCATAAGATTGTTGTGATGGTCAAATAAAAATTATTCACAGAAAATGCTTAATGGTGCCTGTTGCAGAATAGGCATTCAGTACATGTTAACCAGGATGATGATGATATTGGTGTTTTAGAAACCTGCATCAACAGTCTTCCATTTTATGACCTTTTTAAGTTAGCTTAGCTCTAAGGCCAGCAATGTCTTCTTGGTTAAAGATAACTCGGTCTCATCTAATAGAGGGCTCTTCAGCAGAACTATACATTCATGAGGTTCATAAAGTATGACCTGTTCTAGGTATCCAGTAATAAGACAATTCCACTGATGGTAACTAATATTTCACCATTTAACACATCAAAGGCTTTATCAGAAGCCTGCCCTGATTCCTTGCATCATTGATATGCTGTAGTACTTCTTCTAAACTTTAATTTCTTAGGCAACTAGTATTGAGCACCTATTATCTACCAGGTACTCTATTAAGCCTTGATAATTCAGAGTTAAAAGATAAATTTGGTGTTCTCTGGTAAGACAGATAAACTAAGCCATGAATGCAATATTGGATGATAATGTCTTATGACAGACAAAAGTACACAGGAAGAATATCCAAAATCGACTAGCTGAATTAGGCAGAAGAATATTAAAGAAGGATGCCTGGAAAATGTGATGGCCAAGCTGAGTTTTAACAGATGAACAGGAATTAGCCAAACTGGAACAAGGGGAGAGATCTTTCTAGGGAGCTTGTGTGGAGGCAAAGTGGTATGAGAGAACTGGCTGCATCCGGGAAACGCAAGTATTTCAACAAAGCCACCTACTTGCATTTTGAATAATGGATGCTTACATTTTTAAAAATTTAATATTTTACATCCAAAGTATGATATGTTCATTTGTAGAGTTAAAACTGCATATGCTTTTATTGACCCATCATCAATAAAAGAGAGAATTGATAGCACATACATGATTTATCAGACCAACTAAATTCCATCGTGAACAGGAAGTAGAATGTTTTTAAACCTTACTTTTGCATTTTGCCTGGTAACCACACTCCTAATCAGTTGAGATATCCTGGGAGGCTAGGTGAGGAATATTTAGATTGCACTTTAGGAAATGCAGCAATTAGCTCTTAGGCCCAGTCTGTCAAAGTGGTATCATATTATACTTTTAATTCTGTCCCCCACACAAATGATACCATTGGGAGGGAGAGTTAAGGAGCAGACCTAGGGCCAAGTTATTTCTGTCATTATTTTGTTCTGTGACTCATGAATTTTCAGAAAAAAACAAAATAGAAATTTCATCCTGGGAAACTTTGATTGATTTTAGGTACAAAAACCATAGATTACAGCCTGTTTTATCCTATGAATTCAAGGATTATGTGAAACCCACCCAGAAAATAATAAACTTTATTCCATTCAAACACCATTCAGCTGGAGTAATTGTTACCTGTTTTTCAAATCTAAGCACCTGAATCCTAAGTGTAATTTTTAGTGTGAGTTTATGCAATTTAAAAATTCTCCTTATACATACCTACTTTTTAAACCCGTTTTTTAATCAGGATTTTTTTCTTAAATCCTCAAAATTACACGAGAATGAATAATTCCACAACACAAAATACAAATTATAAAAACTACATACAGGACTTCCCTGGTGGTGCAGTGGTTGAAAGTCTGCCTGCCAGACTTCCCTGGTGGCGCAGTGGTTGAAAGTCTGCCTGCCAATGCAGGGGACATGGGTTCGAGCCCTGGTCTGGGAAGATCCCACATGCTGCGGAGCAACTAGGCCCGTGAGCCACAACTACTGAGCCTGCGCATCTGGAGCTTGTGCTCCGCAACAAGAGAGGCCACGATGGTGAGGCCCGCGCACTGCGATGAAGAGTGGCCCCCACTTGCCGCAATTAGAGAAAGCCCTCGTACAGAAACGAAGACCCAACACAGCCAAAAATAAATAAATAAATTAAAAAAAAAAAAAACTACATACAATTTATTAGGAGTGATAGATTTTCAAAAAATTAATTGGCTGTATTTTCAAGAACTAGAAATAATATGCAGAGTGATTCTGCATTAATTTCCAGGCCATCCACATTAGGGAACTGTATTCTAAACCAGTTTTGTCTGAATGTTTACATCCTGAGCCTATATGTGTGTACCATGCCAATCTATACTGAACGTTGCCTAATTTCAGTCTCTCTCACAGAAAGATCTCAAACTTCAGATTTCACCAACAGTATTTCTATAGTTCTATGCCTGGTCCATGTCATCCTGAAATGTAAGGTGTACTTTATTTCAATACGCTCTGCAAAATGCCAACCATAGCTGCTTATTTCCTGGGGAATGACATCTCGTGCATTTTCTAATCTGTTCTATGGCGTTGAGTATGTGTTCACATAAGCACGTGGATTTTTGGCAGAGAGACGGTACCAGATTGGCAATATAGCACCTGAAAATAGCTGTCAAAAATTTTGGACTCCATGATGCTTCATCTGTAACACTATCAAAGATACACTTTCACTACCATCTCTTCCTACTCTAAATTCTCCCATGTAATAGTTCAAAAGTTTAATGTCTAAACTTTCATGGCTGCTCAGCAGAATTCACTACACCTGTATAAACTCTGTATTTACTAATCAAAGATAAAACAGTTAAAATACCATCTCTCAAAAGAAAATTACATAAACCAATAATAACTTGTAATTTGCAAAGTTGCTCAAATTAGAAGAAATAAAATAGGTATGTTATAAATCAAAGATGCCATTTTGTATAGTTTACTTCAACTAATTTGAGAAATATGAATGTACGTGAATAAGGATGCTTATTTTTTTATTCCATTAGCAAAATCTGTGACTTATATTATCCTTGCCGTAATCTACATTTGGACTATCAAAACATCCTGATCTGATCACACACCCTAGGACAAATGGAGACAATGATATTTTTGAGTTTGTAGACAGAGAAAGGAAGGTGTTTGTTTTATTTTGTTTTATAATGGAAAGGAGGCCTTTTAACACTGCAAATCCCTTCAGCCTAGTGAGGATAATTTGCATTGTTTACTTTTATTGGCCTCAGCAATAGACCCAACTGTACTTCTGTTTAGCCCCTTTATTTTTCTTACTCACTTTCACCTTCCTGATACGGTCCTTACTGATTTCATTTCTGTTTTTAACAATTACCTTATCTCTGTGATTAAAAAACTAATAAGAATTTCTAAGCGACAACTGTATAGTGTTAAAATCAATTGTTAAAAAGATATACAATTAACATTTGTATCTCCAGTCAGACAATTTTAAGTATGCACGATGATAACTGTTATCTACATAACTAAATCATAAGATTCATCACTTTAAGGTCCTCTGCAAAATGCAAATGTTTTAATAGTTTACTTATATGTTCTCTATTTTTCTATGATTCTGTTTTTTGGGGATACATACTTCATACTGCTTAAATCCTGCATGTGTGGACATAAACCAGAATAAAAGGAGGGAATGCATATAAATTTAGATAGCGAATCCTTTAGTCTAGAGCAAAAGGCCACTTTCATGTCTTTTCAGGAAGGGAGCAAGAGCTAGTCCACGAAAACAGCTCCGTAGCCATCCTTCCACCCTGAGCCTGAAATACTAAGGTAGGTTCAGGGAATGATCAGAACATGTCATTATTTTGCTCTCAAATCACAAATTTTGCCACTTTATAGCCACAGAGGCAATCAGTACAGCTGAGCATAACTTCAGGAAGGCTGGCATAAAGTATTTAAAAAATCACTTTCTAGTCTGTATTAAATTCTGTGAGAACACTTATGAAGAAACAGGAAGTAACTTTCCATCCTTTCTCAAGAACTGGCTCATGAGAAAGGTAAAATATACAACTTGGGGTGTTCTAAAAATCTTTATACTCTGGCCAAACAAACAATAAATAAATCACCTTCCTGGTAATATAATTTTCACTTTAGGGTTTCTTTAACTCTTAAGAGCCTCTTATTAACAGCACACTTTCTTCAGTTTTCTTTTAATTTTCCATGACTAGTCTGTTTATTATCTTAATTTTCTATGACTGGTCTGCTTATTCTAACTCCAAGTTTATAGAACAAACCAACAAAAATCTTGGAATAAATCTCTGAAGCAAGGCCCTCTTTACACAAGGGACCAAGTCTCTCTAATTTTGGGATTACTGATGGCTGCACACCCACTTCTCTATCCAACCCCAGCTCTTGGTCTTTCCAGTCCTACACACAGGCATGTGCACACCCTGGCCTGCTTGATCAAGCTCCATTCACACCTATGGCAACAGTTATTCCAAGGCCAAGGGGTGTGGTGCACACTGGACCAGGTCTTGAAGAAAGGGGTCCCATGGGACCTGGAAGATGGCTTGGGAAACTTGAGCATGAAAGTCCAGGGTCCTATGTAGTGAAATGTGATCAAGAAAGCAGTGCTCACAGCAAAGGAAACCATAAACAAAATGAAAAGACAACCTATGGAATGGGAGAAAATATTTGCAAACAATGCAATGGACAAGGGCTTAATTTCCAAAATATACAAACAGCTCATGCAACTGAACAACAACAAACAAACAACCTGATCGAAAACTGGGCAGAGGGCCTAAGTAGACATTTCTCCAAAGAACACATACAGATGGCCAATAGGCACATGAAAAGATGCTGAACATAGCTAATTATTAGAGAAATGCAAATCAAAACTACAATGAGATACCACCTCACACAGGTCAGAATGGCCATCATTAAAAAGTCTACAAATAACAAGTGCTGGATAGGGTGTGGAGAAAAGGGAACCCTCCTACACTCTTGGTGGGAATGTGAGTTAGTACAGCCACTGTGGAAAACATGGAAGTTCCTCAGAAAACTAAAAATAGAATTACCATATCATCCCACTCCTGGACATGTATCCAGACAAAACTATAATTCAAAAAGATACATGCACCCCTATGTTCATGGCAGCACTATTCACAATGGTCAACACATGGAAACAACTTAAATGTCCATCAATAGAGGAATGGATAAAGAAGATGTGGTACATATACAATGGAATATTACTCGGCCATAAAAATGAACAGAATAATGCCATTTGCAGCAACATGGATGGACCTAGAGATTATCATACTAAGTGAAGTTAGTCAGAAAGAGAAAGACAGATACCATATGATATCACTTATATGTGGAATCTAAACTATGACACAGAATTTCTTTGAAGGAGAGGTTATTTGGACACACATAGAAATACCAAGGGCTCATGTTCACAAAGGGACATTTAGTTGAGGACACAGCAATAAGGTGGCCATTAGCAAGACAAAGAAAGAAGACTCAGAAGAAGAAAACCTGCTGGCATCTTAATCTTGGATTTCCAGCTTCCAGAACTGACCTCTCAATTCCCTCTCTTGAGCCTGCATGGATTTCTTCCCAGGGGATGTTCCCTTGAAAGCAGACCTCACCTACAGATACACCAGAAATACATCTACACGTGGAACAACCCCTAGAGAACACCTACTGAACGCTGGCAGAAGACCTCAGACCTCCCAAAAGGCAAGAAACTCCCCACGTACCTGGGTAGGGCAAAAGAAAAAAGAATAAACAGAGACAAAAGAATAGGGACGGGACCTGCACCAGTGGGAGGGAGCTGTGAAGGAGGAAAGGTTTCCACACACTAGGAAGCCCCTTCGCGGGCGGAGACTGCGGGTGGCGGAGTGGGGAAGCTTCAGAGCCACGGAGGAGAGCACAGCAACAGGGGTGCGGAGGGCAAAGCAGGGAGATTCCCGTACAGAGGATTGGTGCCAACCAGCACTCACCAGCCCGGGAGGGTTGTCGGCTCTGCCGCCAGGGCGGGCGGGGCTGGGAGCTGAGGCTCGGGCTTCAGTCGGAGCGCTGGGAGAGGACTGGGGTTGGCGGCGTGAACACAGCCTGCAGGGGGTTAGTGCACCACGGCTAGCCGGGAGGGAGTCCGGGGAAAAGTCTGGACCTGCCTAAAAGGCAAGAGACATTTTCTTCCCTCTTTGTTTCCTGCTGCGCTAGGAGAGGGGATTAAGAGCGTTGCTTAAAGGAGCTCCAGAGACGGGCGCGAGCCATGGCTAACAGCACGGATCCCAGAGACGGGCATGAGACGCTAAGACTGCTGCCGCCGCCACCAAGAAGCCTGTGTGCGAGCACAGGTCACTATCCACACCCCCCTTCCGGGGAGCCTGTGCAGCCCGCCACTGCCAGGGTCCCGGGATACAGGGACAACTTCCCCGGGAGAACGCACGGCGGGCCTCAGGCTGGTGCAACGTCCTGCCGGCCTCTGCCGCCGCAGCCTCGCTGTGCATCCACACCCCTCCCCCCACCCCCCCCCCCCGGCCTGAGTGAGCCAGAGCCCCTGAATCAGCTGCTCCTTTTTTTTTTTTTTTTTTTTTTTTTTGTGGTACACGGGCCTCTCACTGTTGTGGCCTCTCCCGTTGCAGAGCACAGGCTCCGGACGTGCAGGCTCAGCGGCCATGGCTCACAGGCCCAGCCGCTCTGCGGCATGTGGGATCCTCCCAGACCGGGGCACGAACCCGTGTCCCCTGCATCGGCAGGTGGACTCTCAACCACTGCGCCACCAGGGAAGCCCTCAGCTGCTCCTTTAACCCCGTCCTGTCTGAGTGAAGAACGGACGCCCTCCGGTGACCTACATGCAGAGGCGGGGCCAAATCCAAAGCTGAGCCCCTGGGAGCTGTGAGAACAAAGAAGAGAAAGGGAAATCTCTCCCAGCAGCCTCAGAAGCAGTGGATTAAAGCTCCATAATCAACTTGATGTACCCTGCATCTGTGGAATACATGAATAGATAACGAATCATCCCAAATTGAGGAGGTGGGCTTCAAGAGCAAGATCTATGATTTTTTCCCCATTTCCTCTTTTTGTGAATGTGTATGTGTATGCTTCTGTGTGAGATTTTGTCTGTATAGCTTGGCTTCCACCATTTGTCCTAGGGTACTATTTGTCCGGTTTTTTTGTTTGTTTGTTTGTTTTTTTAAATTTTTAATAGTTATTTTTTATTTTAATAACTTTATTTTATTTTATCTTACTTTATGTTATTTTATTTTATCCCCTATATTTCTTTTTCTTTCTTTCTAATTTTTCTCCCTTTTATTCTGAGCCATGTGGATAAAAGCCTCTTGGTGATGCAGCCAGGAGTCAGTGCTGTGCCTCTGAGGTGGGAGAACCAACTTCAGGACATTGGTCCACAGAGACCTCCCAGCTCCACATAATATCAAATGGCGAAAATCTCCCAGAGATCTCCATCTCAACACCAGCACCCAGCTCACTCAACGACCAGCAAGCTACAGTGCTGGACACCCTATGCCAAACAACCAGCAAGACAGGAACACAACCCCACCCATTAGCAGAGAGGCTGCCTAAAATCATAATAAGTCCACAGACACCCCAAAACACACCACCAGACGTGGACCTGCCAACCAGAAAGACAAGATCCAGCCTCATCCACCAGAACACAGGCACTAGTTCCCTCCACCAGGAAGCCTACACAATCCACTGAACCAACTTTAGCCACTGGGGACAGACACCAAAAACAATGGGAACTACGAACCTGCAGCCTGCAGAAAGGAGACCACAAACACAGTAAGATAAGCAAAATGAGAAGACAGAAAAACACAGAGCAGATGAAGGAGCAAGATAAAAACCCACCAGAACTAACAAATGAAGAGGAAATAGGCAGTCTACCTGAAAAAGAATTCAGAATAATGATAGTAAAGATGATCCAAAACCTTAGAAATAGAATAGAGAAAATGCAAGAAACATTTAACAAGGACCTAGAAGAACTAAAGATGAAACAAGCAACGATGAACAACACAATAAATGAAACTAATAATACTCGAGACGGGATCAATAGCAGAATAACTGAGACAGAAGAACGGATAAGTGACCTGGAAGATAAAATAGTGGAAATAACTACTGCAGAACAGAATAAAGAAAAAGAGTGAAAAGAACTGAGGACAGTCTCAGAGACCTCTGGGACAACATTAAACACACCAACACTCGAATTATAGGGGTCCCAGAAGAACAGGAGTAAAAGAAAGGGACTGAGAAAATATTTGAAGAGATTATAGTTGAAAATTTCCCTAATATGTGAAAGGAAATAGTTAATCAAGTCCAGGAAGCACAGAGAGTCCCATACAGGATAAATCCAAGGAGAAACATGCCAAGACATATATTAATCAAACTGTCAAAAATTAAATACAAAGATAACATATTAAAAGCAGCAAGAGAAAAACAACAAATAACACACAAGGGAATCCCCAGAAGATTAATAGCTGATCTTTCAGCAGAAACTCTGCAAGCCAGAAGGGAGTGGCAGGACATATTTAAAGTGATGAAGGAGAAAAACCTACAACCAAGATTACCCAGCAAGGATCTCACTCAGATTTGATGGAGAAATTAAAACCTTTACAGACAAGCAAAAGCTGAGAGAGTTCACCACCAAACCAGCATTACAGCAAATGCTAAAGGAACTTATCTAGGCAGGAAACACAACAGAAGGAAAAGACCTACAATAACAACCCAAAACAATTAAGAAAATGGGAAGAGGAACATACATATCGATAATTGCCTTAAATGTAAATGGATTAAATGCTCCCACCAAAAGACACAGACAGGCTGAATGGATACAAAAACAAGACCCATATATACGCCATCTACAAGAGACCCACTTCAGACTTAGGGACACATACAGACAGAGTGAGGGGATGGAAAAAGATATTCCATGCAAATGGAAATCAAAAGAAACCTGGAGTAGCAATTCTCATATCAGACAAATAGACTTTAAAATAAAGATTATTGCAAGAGACAAAGAAGGCCAGTACATAATGATCAAGGGATTGATCCAAGAAGAAGATATAACAATTGTAAATATTTATGCACCCAACATAGGAGCACCTCAATACATAAGGCAAATACTAACAGACATAAAAGGGGAAATCGACAGTAACACATTCAGAGTAGGGGACTTTAACACCCCACTTTCACCAATGGACAGATCATCCAAAATGAAAATAAATAAGGAAACACAAGCTTTAAAATGATACATTAAACAACATGGACTTAATTGATATTTATAGGACATTCCATCCAAAAACAACAGAATACACATTTTTCTCAAGTGCTCATGGAACATTCTCCAGGATAGATCATACCTTGGGTCACAAATCAAGCTTTGGTAAATTTAAGAAAATTGAAATTGTATTGAGTATCTTTTCTGACCACAATGCTATGAGACTAGGTATCAATTACAGGAAAATATCTGTAAAAAATACAAACACATGGAGGCTGAACAATACACTACTTAATAAGGAAGTGATCACTGAAGAAATCAAAGAGGAAATCAAAAAATACCTACAAACAAATGACAATGGAGACATGATGAATCAAAACCTATGGGATATAGCAAAAGCAGTTCTAAGAGGGAAATTTATAGCAATACAATCCTACCTTAAGAAACAGGAAACATCTCGAATAAAAAACCTAACCTTGCACCTCAAGCAATTAGAGAAAGAAGAGCAAAAAAACCCCACAAAGTTAGCAAAAGGAAAGAAATCATAAAGATCAGATCAGAAATAAATGAAAAAGAAATGAAGGAAATGATAGCAAAGATCAATAAAACTAAAAGCTGGCTCTTTGAGAAGATAAACATAATTGATAAACCATTAGCCAGACTCATCAAGAAAAAAAGGGAGAAGACTCAAATCAATAGAATTAGAAATGAAAATGAAGAAATAACAACTGACACTCCAGAAATACAAAAGATAATGAGAGATTACTACAGGCAACTCTATGCCAATAAAATGGACAACCTGGAAGAAATAGACAAATTCTTAGAAACGCACAACTTGCCAAGAGTGAATCAGGAAGAAATAGTAAATATGAACAGACCAATCACAAGCACTGAAATTGAAACTGTGATTAAAAATCTTCCAGCAAACAAAAGCCTAGGACCAGATGGCTTCACAGGCGAATTCTATCAAACATTTAGAGAAGAGCTAACACCTGTCCTTCTCAAACTCTTCCAAAATATAGCAGAGGGAGGAACACTCCCAAACTCATTCTATGAGGCCACCATCACCCTGATACCAAAACCAGACAAGGATGTCACAAAGAAAGAAAACTACAGGCCAATATCACTGATGAACATAGATGCAAAGATCCTCAACAAAATACTAACAAACAGAATCCAACAGCACATTAAGTGGATCATACACCATGATCAAGTGGGGTTTATTCCAGGAATGCAAGGATTCTTCAATATACGCAACTCAATCAACATGATACACCATATTAACAAATTGAAGGAGAAAAACCATATGATCATCTCAAGAGATGCAGAGAAAGCTTTTGACAAAATTCAACACCAATTTATGACAAAAACCCTGCAGAAAGTAGCCATACAGGGAACTTTCCTCAACATAATAAAGGCCATATATGACAAGCCCATAGCCAACATCGTCCTCAATGGTGAAAACGGAAACCATTTCCACTAAGATCAGGAACAAGACAAGGTTGCCCACTGTCACCACTCTTATTCAACATAGTTTTGGATATTTTAGCCACAGCAATCAGAGAAGAAAAGGAAATAAAAGGAATCCAAATCAGAAAAGAAGAACTAAAGCTGTCACTGTTTGCAGGTGACATGATACTATACATAGAGAATCCTAAAGATGCTACCAGAAAACTACTAGAGCTAATCAATGAATTTGGTAAAGTAGCAGGATACAAAATTAATGCACAGAAATCTCTGGCATTCGTATACATTAATGATGAAAAATCTGAAAGTGAAATCAAGAAAACACTCCCATTTACCATTGCAACAAAAAGACTAAAATATCTAGGAATAAACCTACCTAAGGAGACAAAAGATCTGTATGCAGAAAATTATAAGACACTGATGAAAGAAATTAAAGATGATACAAATAGATGGAGAGATATACCATGTTCTTGGATTGGAAGAATCGACATTGTGCAAATGACTCTACTACCCAAAGCAATCTACAGATTCACTTCAATCCCTATCAAACTACCACTGGCGTTTTTCACAGAACTAGAACAAAAAATTTCACAATTTGTATGGAAACACAAAAGACCCCGAATAGCCAAAGCAATCTTGAGAACGAAAAATGGAACTGGAGGAATCAGGCTCCCTGACTTCAGATTATACTACAAAGTTCCAGTAATCAAGACAGTATGGTACTGGCGCAAAAACATAAAGATACATCAATGGAACAGGATAGAAAGCCCAGAGATAAACCCATGCACATATGGTCACCTTATCTTTGATAAAGGAGGCAGGAATGTACAGTGGAGAAAGGACAGCCTCTTCAACAAGTGGTGCTTGGAAAACTGGACAGGTATATGTAAAAGTATGAGATTAGATAACTCCCTAACACCATACACAAAAATAAGCTCAAAATGGATTAAAGACCTAAATGTAAGGCCAGACACTATCAAACTCTTAAAGGAAAACATAGGCAGAACACTCTTTGATGAAAATCACAGAAAGATCCTTTTTGACCCACCTCCTAGAGAAATGGAAATAAAAACAAAAATAAACAAATGGGACCTAATGAAACTTCAAAGCTTTTGCATGGCAAAGGAAACCATAAACAAGACCAAAAGACCCTCAGAATGGGAGAAAATATTTGAAAATGAAGCAACTGACAAAGGAGTAATCTCCAAAATTTATAAGCAGCTCATGCAGCTCAATAACAAAAAAAAAGACAACCCAATCCAAGAATGGGCAGAAGACCTAACTAGACATTTCTCCAAAGAAGATATACAGACTGCCAACAAACACATGAAAGAATGCTCAACATCATTAATCATTAGAGAAATGCAAATCAAAACTACAATGAGATATCATCTCACACCAGTCAGAATGGCCATCATCAAAAACTCTAGAAACAATAAATGCTGGAGAGGGTGTGGAGAAAAGGGAACACTCTTGCACTGCTGGTGGGCATGTGAATTGGTTCAGCCACTATGGAGAACAGTATGGAGGTTTCTTAAAAAACTACAAATAGAACTACCATATGACCCAGTAATCCCATGACTGGGAATATACCCTGAGAAAACCATAATTCAAAAAGAGTCATGTACCAAAATGTTCATTGCAGCTCCATTTACAATAGCCAGGAGATAGAAACAACCTAAGTGTCCATCATCGGATGAATGGATAAAGAAGAAGTGGCACATATATACAATGGAATATTACTCAGCCATAAAAAGAAACGAAATTGAGTTATTTGTAGTGAGGTGGATGGACCTAGAGTCTGTCATACAGAGTGAAGTAAGTCAAAAAGAGAAAGACAAATACCGTATGCTAACACATATATATGGCATCTAAGAAAAAAAAAATGTCATGAAGAACTTTGGGGTAAGACGGGAATAAAGACACAGACCTATTAGAGAATGGACTTGGGGATATGGGGAGGGGGAATTGTAAGCTGTGACAAAGTGAGAGAGTGGCATGGACATATATACACTACGAAACGTAAAATAGATAGCTAGTGGGAAGCAGCCACATAGCATAGGGAGATCAGCTCGGTGCTTTGTGACCACCTGGATGGGTGGTATAGCAAGTTTGGGAGGGAGGGAGACGCAAGAGGGAGGAGGTATGGGAACATATGTATATGTATAACTGATTCACTTTGTTACAAAGCAGAAACTAACACACCATTGTAAAGCAATTATACTCCAATAAAGATGTAAAAAAAAATAATAAATAAACTATGACACAGATGAGCCTATCTACAAAACAGAATCAGACTCACTGTCATAGTGAACAGATATGTGGTTGCCAAGTGGGAGGGGGAGGGGGGAAGATTGGAGGGGGAGGGGGGAAGGTTGGAGGGGGAGGGGGAAGTTTGGAGTGGGAGGTTGGTGTTAGCAGATGTCAGCTACTATATATAGAATGGATTACAACGTCCTACTGTATAGCACAGGGGACTATAATCAATATACTATAATAAACCATAATGGAAAAGAATATTAAAAAAAGAATGTAGATATACGTATAACTGAATTACTTTGCTGTACAGCAGAAATTAACACATTGTAAATCAACTATACTTCAATAAAAAAAAAAAGTGAAAATACCCATAAAGAACGCAGTGCTCTGGTGTGAGTGAGCACATCCCCTTGACCTCATGCACTCTGATCCCATAGATGAGGTCAGCAGAGAGGCAGGGTGAGGACCTCTAAGTGCAGGACCCAGTGTCCCAGGTCACAAGGTAATACTGGGGGGAAGCCTGATGGATACTATACATGTTAGAGAATAATCAATATTAGAAATAGGATTATTCCTAGTTATGCAGGACAACACTAGGCAGCCCATATTTAATTATAAATGTGGAGTCAGAAAGGCAAATATGCGTTTCATAAGCAATCATAAGCTAAAGAAAAAAGAAATGAATGTAAAGAAAAAAATGTAATGACAGTCCAAGAAAAAATGTAATAAGAAAAAAAATGTAATAAGACAGTCCAATAAAAAAGTGATACTTTCATGACAATGAAGATGCTTTGAGAATTTTAAGCTAGTATTCACTCATTCTGTGAATATTTTGTAGGTTAACTATTATGTCTCAAATGCTGTACTAGGTGCTAGAGATAGAGCAATGAATGAATGTGACAAAGTTCCTGTCCTCATGCAGTTTTCATTCTAGTGGGAGAGACAAACATTAAAAATGTATTTAAAAAGCAATCATGTGTATTATTGAAGTAATTAGAAATATCGATAAGTTCAAAAAATAATCAGTGGAAGATGAGCATTCCAGGCAGGGACAAGTCAGTGCACAGGTTCTTTGGCGGGAAATGGTTTTTCATGAAACAGTAAGAGAGGAGGTTGGAGGCAAGTGTATTCAGTACCTTGGAGACTAAGGATGTGGGTTTTATTCCAAGAAGCCTATTTTAGGCAGGAAAGTTCCACCACGTGATTCACATTTTTGAAAAGATGGCTCAGGCTGTGAGGGGAGAGTGGCAGGGAGACTGGAGGCTGTAGTATCATCCTTGAGGAATGAGAGTCAAGCATGTCATCATAGAGAATAGAGCACAACAATTTATTCAAGAGTCTTACTAAGACAACATAGCATGTTTTGGGATGTTGCCATTTGAGTACCAGATCTTAAAACTCCACATTAGCGTTTCGGAATTGTGTTTGTGCGCTGTTTGTGGCGTAGAATGTGCTTGTAGGATGAAAGGCCAAGAACAAGTTAGCCTTCCTTCTCAGCCTCTGCCAATATGGCTTGTCAGCTGGAGAAGTGACAGGATTAGAGGGGTAGGATGGAGTGAGCTGAGTGGATTTAAACCAAGCGTCTATGTACAGAGTTTCTATGATCACACTTTCAAACCCACCTAAAATAGCTGCGTTGGGACACAGATTTCAGCCAAATAAACAGACAAAGCTAGGATGAGAAGAACAGAACTCAAGGTCAAATGTGCAAATTGTTTCAGGTCTAGCTGATCCCAAGGTCCCTTAATTTTTTATGCTCCAACACCTGTTCCTCCCGCCATCTCTTTTTATTCATTTTCCTGCCATTTCTTTCTGAATCTGTGATGTTACCTGTTCTAGCTTGGTCCATCCTGGGTCACTGCTTCAATATCACTGGACTCCAGCTATTTGCAAAGCACTATAGCTTTTCCATGAAATCCCTACCTGGGCCTTCTCTTTTCCTTTTCTTCAATTTGAATGCAGACATTTCTGTTAAACTGTTTGTTAATTCATTTAGAGGTAGTGAAAGAAGCCCAGGGAACAAACTACGAGCTGCCTTGTTTCAGCAAAGTCTCCTAATAGCGTTCTCAACTCTAGAAAACTGTCAGCTTCAACTGAGGGTGTTACGACACGTACAAAAGAGTAACGCTAGAGCAGCTGAGAATGTGACAGTGAAAAAATACACTATTTCCAGTCACTGAGAAAAATAATTATTAACGTGTACCCCATAGCCACTGTCGACAGTATTATGTACTATGGAGGATGCAGCAGTAAATGATCTAGTGTCTGCTCTCATCCCATTTGCCCTGAGAACACAGCCTCATTAATTCCAGAAGGCCCCATTACAAAGGTGGCAATACTCTGTAACCTTGTTTCCTCACCCATTAACCACAGTGCCCTGACCACAAGATGGCCTTTTTCATGTAGGATTACGTGACACCACTCTGACTTGCCCAAACATAGCTCGCGTAGTATAATAAGAAACTACTGGCTTTGGCCAAATGAGGCTTAGCTGTCTCCAGCCTGAGTGACACTCCTTGTCACTAGGGAATAATGATCTAGTTGGGGAACCAAAAAAAAAAAAAAAAGTACTTACATGAAATACTCACTGAACAATTCCAGGCAACATAAAAATAAGATCTCTTTGTCCATTAATTTAGGCTATGAGAAGGACGTCTCAAGTGAACTTTTATTCTTTCTAGACTCATCACACACTGCTAATCAAGTTGAAACAGTTCAAAGACTGTTTCATTCCTTAGGTCAAGTCCCCATTTTTTTCCCTTGAGGAAAGTCTAGAAAGATGCTGCTAGTAAAACTCTCAGGACAGCTGGAGACCAGACCTCCATTACTCATTGTACTGCTTTTCCAAACACAACCTTGATTCACCGTGGATAAGTGAACACAGAGGCAGCCAGCTTAGGGAGTGAAACTTTGAAATTAGATATGATCATTGCCAATAAATCTATTGTGGCAACTTAACCTCTAATATAACCCTCTCACAAAGACAGATGCTGTAGATAGAGATGTAAAGGGAGGCATAGATACAGATGCATAGATATGGATTAGATACAGATATAGTGCCTACCACACGTACAAAGCTCTGAAGCGCTAACAGGGAATAGAAGAGGCATACTTCCTGCCCATTCTGTGAGGGGAAACAGGCATTAAGTAAATAAACATATAATTAAGTATATAATTACTATTATGTGCCTTGAAGAATACAGGTGCTTTGAAAATGTATAATGGTGTTTTGATCTAGTCTTGGGGACCTGAATTAGCTGTTAGGATTGAGTTTCTAACAGCTCAATTTATTGAGGCACCAGTGAATGAACTTCTCATCACTCACCTGGAATTATTCTGCCTCTCTGCCTGGCGATGACTCCTCTAGCCTACACACTGGCTACAGAGGAGCTCTGCCAGGCTTCCGTAGGACTTTCACACACCATCTTCTGAGCAACTGGGGGAGACTTGTCACCAGAGGGAGTATAATCAGGACTGGCAGCCTCATACCTCACCTTATCAGTTTACCTGACTCAGCAGAACCGGCCCAGATCTCACAAGTTATTCATCATTATAAGGACACTTGTCCCTATCTGGCTCTGTACATTCCCTACAATCTGACCCAGTCTTCCTCTCCTCTGCACCACCCTAAATCCTTGGCTGGTGCCTTCCAGAACTAAGTCCGTTATCAGCTAAGCTCTGTATCTGCAGCCTCTGCTGGGCATCCACACTTCTTCACTCTCACTGAAACTTGACTCTCCCTAAGGTCACAGCTTCCTCTGAAGCTTTCTCAAGTGGCATCTCTTTTCTCTCCAACACCTCATGTCTTGCTGGGCCTTGCTCTTTATTGCTCATTCCTGGATGATCCCTGATAAAAACATGCTTACACACACACACACACACACACACACACACACACACACACACACTCTGAAAATCCCACTTCTCAGTTTATTCCACAAGCTAATAGCACTTATATATTGATTACTCTTTGCCAGGCATTGATCTGATTGAATCCTTACAACAAAGCTGTGAGTTATGTATATTGCTTTCCTTATTTTACAGATGCATTTGAGGTAACTGGGATGTTAAGTTAGCTGTCCACAGTCAAACAGCTAGAAAATGTTAGAGCCAGGATTTGAACACTGGCAGTTGGGCTCCAGAGTCCATTCTCTTAATAACTGCGTCCTTTGCCTCCCATCACTTGGTGTCATTATCTTCCATCTTTCCAGTCACTGCCTCTCATTCAGTGAAGATTTTAACTCCTAGCTCACTGTTTTGTTTTTTTTTCCCCTGCATTATTAGTCCTGTTATCAGTCTTGGTGATTGCAATAGATATGGGGAAGATCCCTTCAGTACCAAGGCCTCACAGTTCCCTGATGCCATCCCCTCTACCATGCACCTCTTTGAGTGCCCACTAGATTCTGTCATTACCAGTAATTGCCCCATCTTCCCAATCTGTTTCAAATGTCCCACAGTGTAATCACTACCTCTCATCTTTCCACTTCAAAGTTCTAGGACCTCCACTCCCACAATTGTTCTACCACACCACTTCCCTACTTTCTTATTGGCTTGGATTCCATGCATTATTATTACAATTGCTCCCTTGAATACACCCTCTATTTCCTTGCCCTTTTCTTTCTCAGTCTTTCTTTGCTTGACACAATTCTAATCCCAGTTGAATCTAGTTCTTCGCCTACACTTACAAGCCTGTGAAGATGAACCTGAAGCAAATATGTAGTCGGGCTTACTTTATATGAAAGCAAACCTCAGCACTGTCTAGTAGCTCTACATTTTACTAATCAGTTCTCTCTACCAGTTCAAGATAACGATTTCATTGACTTTCCTCCCTCCACAAATCTGAAATATCACCTGCTTCATCCTGCATAGGTGATAATCTTGCCTCGTTTCCTGAACAGTAAGAATCCATAAAAATAGACCATTCTCACCCTCCTACCTGCAAACCTCCAGCCTATTTGCATCCCTGCACACTACTCTGCCTCCCAAACACGTTTTTTTTCTATTTCACAATATAATTAACTCTCAATATCATTTAGAAATCCTACTATATATCCTAAAAATTTAAACAACATAAAACCAAATGAACCTATATCCAATTTTTTTTTTAAATTTTCAGCTCTTACTGTTTTCCTCTCAAGATCTATCCCAGTAGTTTTATTCTCCCCAAAGTAACTGTGCACCTATCAGCACAATTGATTGCAGAAATAAGTAATAGACATAACATCTTCACTTTCTTATTGGATTCCCATAATTAATTCTGCATTTCTCAGCATATTGAATTTTAAATTATTAATCATGTACGTAGTCCAAAACCACATCCATAACATACAACATATAATATAGAGAGAGCAAACTATACCCCGGTGTCCAATGTTCCTGGTGGCAAGACAAACCAGAAGAGGAAAGCTTGAGCTGTCTGCACATGTCACCCAAGATTAAAAGATGAAAAGAATATTTAAAAAGTAAGGGATCTTCTGCAAACTTTTATGCATATTTACCTTCTGGATAGTTTGCTATGATCAATAACAAATAATTTCTTTCATTTTTCCATCTCATTCTTATAAAAGGAAGCATTAGTTTAGTTCTTCTAGAATGATGGTCCATGGCTATTTAAATTAATATTAACACCAGTGTGTGATCAGACCACCCAAGATGGCTTTTTACTTTCTCTCGGAACATCCCCTGCCCAACCTGCACCTACACCCCACTCACAGGACTGACCTCTCCCCTTAATTGTAGGGCCTAATCAGTTAATGCCTACATACTTGTCCCCAGTCCCAGCCAATGATTGTTTTAGTCTTTAGATCAGAATGATAGCTTAACAAAGGGATGACCTCAGCTCCATGAAGGCACTTAGCCTGAGGGGCTAGGAGGGCCCTGCCCCTCTGCTGGTTTCCCTGGTAACTAATGAGCCAACCTGAGGTAGTTCCCCATATAACTGGAAATCTCCCCTTCCCTCTGGGAGGGAAGACTGCTGCTGAGTCCTGCCTGCAATCCGCCTGTCCAAGGTGGGTTGCCCCCTTTAGTGCCAGATGCGTGAGATCTCCCTTCTGTCTAATAAGGTCAGTATCCTCATAGCCATATGAAAATCTATGTTTTCTGAGCCTTCATAACTCTTTTTTTTCTCACCTAAGCAGCATTCTTCACCACTTCTGCCTCTTAAATTTCAGCCTGTCCTTCAAGGCCCAGCTAAGACCCACTATCTCCATGTTAGCTTCCTATTTGCATCCCTTGTTTCCCTCTCCTCTGTGCTCCTGTGACACCCATGGCCTGTACCACATAGATGAGCACATGTCCACCAAACTTATTCAAAAGCTCATTCAACAATTTTGCTTCCTCCAATTATCCATTCCTAAGAGGCAAGAACTATATTTTATATAGATTTCATAGCACCTGCTCAGTAATGAATACATAGCAGGAATTTATAGACGGACACCTAGGATGTTTATAAACCCTCTCTGTGCTGATTTATGTTTCCTAAAAAGTATACATTTAAATAAGTTAGTATAAAAACATTTATCTATTGTTTAATATAATTTCAGTATGTTATTACACATGAGTATGTAATATAAAACAAATTTATAGTCTTTAAAGGATCTTTCTGGAACTCTCAAAAGAATCTAATAAGCACTTAAAGTGATAATTTCTCTTCTCTTTTTCTTTCTGTATTAAAAATCTTAGCAGTATCCTGGATTCAGTACTAAGAGCAAAAGCTAAGGGAGTTATTTTTTATGTGGCCTCTAGATAACAGAAAATGTACTGCACTGAAAGCTTATGATTTACTTTGCATCTTAGACAAAGCCAGACAGGTAAGATTTTCTCTATCATTGTGCCTAGCACAGGCCTGGGGGTGTAAGTGCTCAATAACTTCTTGTTAATTGATTGAATTTTTGATAATTCACTCAATAGAAGATTCCATTTCTGAAATATGCTCATAATATCTTCAGAAATTAGATCTAGGTGGTATTTCCCAAGGCAATCCCTCATTCTAACTTTGAGAAGTGATGTGATTAATGGGAAAGTGATATTCTAATTTCCCATTTTTAGATTTGACTTGAGAGGTAGCAGGTCAAGAGTCTTGCTGCCACACTTCCAGTAAGTTTCCTTGGGTGGTAAAAAGTTTTAGAGCTGGAAAGAGTTTTAGAAACCATGTATTCTAACCTATTCACTCTTCGGATGAGGATGCAGACCCAGAGAAAACATAGATCAGGTCATATAGAGAAGCCAAGGCAGGAATCAAGCTCTCTTAATCCAGCAACTACCTTACCTTCATATAAATAATGAAGGATGGCAAAATACCATCAAATCCTGGAACTGAATACAACTTACAGATGGTTCATTATTCTTTGCTTTAGCACTTCCAATAATTGGCAAACAGCTCTTTCTACAATGGAGTGTCTCTAAAAATTAGAAATGTTCTTTGAAAGAGTAATTCTCAGTGTCTTATATTGAGTCAAAATTTGCCTTTCCACAACTCTGTGGCAACAGTCCTATCCTTGCATTCTCAAACAGAAACAACAATCCACTCTCCCTTCCATGGGGCAGATGTTTCTAAACAACACATGTGACTGAAGTTTCCCTCTTCTCGAGTTCTTCTAAACTTTCTTCCTATGGCATGGCCTTACTCTGTTCTGACAATAATCTTAGAATTTTGCCCTTGGATTTGTTAGAATGATTTCAGTTAAAGGTGATTAAAAAACAAACAAACAAAATACAACAACTCAATTTGGCTTAAAGAATAACTAAAAACTCCAGCCTCAGGGCAATTTAGGCATAGTTTGGTCAGAGCTCTGAGTCCATTTTCCATTGCTTTGCTCTTCTCTGCCTTTATCTCTGTGTTTGTGAACTTTCTCCTCAGACTGATGACTTCCCTCATAGTTGTTGGATGCCTGCCAGTAGCAATTAGTGCTGCCTGATGCCTCATTCAGCAGGACAGGCAGGTTGCTTCCCGTTAACTGCTGGGAAAAAGAAAACACTGAGGTTTACATCAATTGGCCACCCCTGAACCAATCCCTAAAATCAGGCAAATGCCACACACTGATAAGCTTAGGCCTGGATTAATTAAACCAATTACCGTGCAAAGGAAGATGGAATTGTCCTGGTTGGCCTTCACTGGATATTGCCTACCCTTGAAGCTGGAGTGAGGTCAAGCCCACTCAAACTTTACTGCTGGTATCAACAGGGCAGGTGGAATGGACGTTGAGGAAATAGCCATATCTTGCATCTGTAACTGTATGTGATACTCAAGATGAGTCTGACCAGAGTCCAGGTTCAGTGAAATATTCGAAATCAGTATTATTGCCACTCCCCTCATTTGGAAACTGTTCCTCTATTAATACAGTCTTAGCTTGAATTCACTTTTGTTTAAGCAGGTACAACTGTTGGATTTTGTGGTTAACAAAAGGACCTAGAGTTTCATTTTGCTTTATATTGCTTTTGAGATGAACTTTAAAAATCTCTTAGGTAACTGATTTTCAAAACCAAAACTTTACCTGCGTCTCTGTTGCTAAATCTCAAAGTCCAGATTTTTTGCGTTGTTCTAAGGCATTTTTGAATTCTGTTTCTATCAGTCAATATATGAACTTCCTCCTTCTAGACTGATGTCTCTTTAATCAGATTATATTTAAAAATGAGACCAAGACAACACCAAGGACAAAGCCATGAAACACAGCCTGAGAAATCTCCCTGCGAGCTAACCCCAAATTACTAATTACACGCAGTGTTCAACCAGCTACATATCCACCTACCCCTACTGACATATTTCTATACCACTCCACAAGGACATCCTGAGTGATTTCATCAAAATCCTTAATTAGATACAAATAGTGCAACGTCCCAACCTCCTGAAATCTCCCAGGTAACTCAACCTATGGAAAACTAATGGATCCTACAGGTAGTTTCATTATTTTCTAAATACTCACAATTCCTTGTTAGAGTAATCCATTCTAGAATGCTATTAAAGATCAACACTGCTGATCTAATAGTTTCTAGAATCTACCGTTTTACCTTTGAGAGAATTGGTATGACATTCACTCAGATCACATCTGGCAACACTCCCTTCCTCCATGATTTCTGTAGATTGCTGGCAATCATTCTGTGATTACATCTGTAAGCCCTTTCAAAACTTTGGGGTGTAATTTATCTATGGCTACAAGCTAGAACTCATTTAAAATGTCTCAGTGACTTGATAATCTATTTTTTCTGGGACTGCAATTCACTTTTAATGGTGTTTTTCTTTTCATTCTAGTTTGATAATAACTTTTCCATAATGACAAGGACAGATGCAAAATAGGAGTGGAATGATTCTGCCTCCTGTCTGTATTTGTTAGCATCTCACCATCCTTTCTAAGCAGTGGGAAGATCTATTGTATATTCATAATTATGATTCCTAGCCTTTACATAAATCCTCTTCATTGGGAACACTCTTCTTGTTCTCAACCTTCTTGTTATCTTTTATTCATCCCTCAGACCTTAGAAATAATCTCCTTGAGAGGGCTTCATTGATCCTCCAAACCTAAACTAGGCACCTCTCCTACATCCTACATTCCCTCATGATAGCCTTCTGTGAAATTTAGCACACTGTACTGTAATTGCCTGTTATCATATCTGCATCCCCCATTTAACAATAAGACATTAGAAGGCAAGGCCTTTACCTAATTTTTTTTTCTGCAGAGACTTTTAGTGCTTAGCACTTAAGAGGTACTTAATATTAACAATTATTAAATTAATTGAAAATGTAAAGGTCCTTGTTAATGTTAGCGTTTTTCCAATTCTTATATTTTTTCCCAAGATTTCTTTTATGGCCATGTCACCATGAACAAGATTCCTTGGTGATCAAAACTAAATCCAGTGTAACAATTTCTTCAGAGCTTTTCCCAATAAAAGGGTACTTGTTGGGCCTCTAAGGTGTTTATCAAAATAATATTTCTTATGAAAAAAGAGGAAAAAATCTAGTATCCATACCTAGTCAGTCAGAAAGCCATGACTCATTATAAATTCCTTTTTGAGGCATGTGAAGTGTATCCTTACAAATGGAAACATATGAAAACAAAAGTGAGGTAACTATTTTTGCAAAGACAAAAATGAAACAAATCTCCTGGTTTAGAATTTTTTAAAACACTTTTCAGACATTAAGACAAATTTAATATTTGAAAGCTTGAAAAATACATTTTTTAATCAAATGCTCTTGGTAAATTTTACAGTCTTTAGTTTTCCTATTTTACCGAGGGTATTTCTTACTGATACACTTTTCTTACAACAATAAACCTCCTTAGCTTATCCAATTTGTCACCTGTTCACTAACTTATACAATTTTAAAGCTAGCGGTATAACAAACTCAAATAATGATATTTCATACTTATAAGTGCATCCTGGGATGAATAAATAATAAAAACACAGTCAGTTTCTATTAAAAGTGTAGGGTGTGAATGTTTAAGAAGTTATCTACCAACAGAAGGTGGAATAGTCCTGATTTCATCTGATTTTAAAATTTAAGTAGACTTCAGCCAGATCGGTTCTCGAACAATTGACAAAAATATCCTGTTTGGTTACTTTTTTTTTTTTTTTTTTTTTTCTGTTCAACACTGGCATACAGCAATTGTCTTGATCTACTGCCACAGATCACTTGCTCCAGTATCTCTTCAAACTATCTTGGGCTATGTCTACATGCTTGATGACAACTTGCCTGACTATACTAATCAGTCAAAGGCCATTTACAAGCAACTACAATTGACTGAGACCCAGAAGTATGTTTCTCTGATTAGGGTTAAGAGAGAAAAATTGTTGCTGATTAGTACAATTGAAAGTTATTGTACAAACTATTCTGCAACAATTCTTTAGCCAAGTGTAATGACAGATCCCAAAAGAGAAGACAAAAAAGTTGTCTTTAATTTTTTAAGAATTTTTAATATATTTACAATTCATTTTGTACCTCGTGCTAATACAACCATGAATTATCTGGACAATCTGGGGTAAATCAACCTCTCTACGTCTCAATTTTTCCATATAAAACATTAGGCTCTCCAAAAGTTGCAATTTACAAACTTTGTAGTAGGGAGTCCTTGAGTAATTTTTAATATGTCAACAAGCTCTTAGGAACCTTGTACTTAACCACAATAGAGATTTACAAGCCCAGCATAGTTTCTGATACATTAAAACCACTCCATAATTAATGAATTCAGGAATGAATAGGAGAATGAATGAAAAAAGTAAATGAATGAATTAAAAAAAATTAGAACATTGGCTTTTGTCTACATCAACCTTGTAGTCTATTGTTAATTTTTTGCTGATCTGACGTCCAATTATATATGCCTTTGACTATGGAAAAGTGAATTGAGTTCTTCTTAAGTTTGAGGAATAAAATATTTTTAATATCCAAAGTTGTGGGTATTAATAATAAAAAATGATCCTTGGTAGCAATAATATTAGAAACTACTGAAAGACAGGAAATATTTCCACCTATACAAGTACTGTTAATCCTTTTCATTGTCTCTATTACACCTATGAATTCTTAAACCATTTCACAGGGATCTTTGTCTATTACTTTCATCACCTTGTGACTTTGATCCTATTTGTAACTCCTGCTTAGCCTAAAATCTCAACTGATCCTTGAAGAAAATCAATTAAAAAATTATTTACATACTGGTCACAACTAATATAAGCTCAATGTTACTTCATTTAAAGCAACATTTTCGTCAACAGTTCATTCATTCATAATGATGGAATCCGAAAGCAAAGCATAATTCTTCCCTCCACGACGAGAGGATCTAATTAAGTGAGGAAAAGGTAGAAAGTTTTCTATCCCTCTTTTACTTAGGTCAAATTATTTGACGTTCTTTTTATGTAAAAGAAAAATTAAAACATTTTTCTCTTGTTCTTTGAAGTTATAAACTTTTAAAAGTTAGTGCTCTTTGTTCTAACTTGTCCCTAGATATGTTCCTGAATCCATAACTCTACACACTCTTTATTTTTATTATAGCTGAGTGGGTAATAGGCTCCAATTTTGTTGTAATTTACCTACATTCTCTGTCAAAGGCCTTCATTAAACTGTTTTCTGTTTTGTGTTTTATGACTCATAGAATTTATTTCCTCGTGCGTCTGATATTTTTACTACATTCTAGACATTGTATTTGAAAAATTATTTGGGAAATATTTTGAAGACTACAATAATGGTACTTTCCTCCAAGGAGAGCTTGTGTTTGCTTTGGGGTACTGCCAGTTCAAGTCCAGAGATTGCATAAAAACTCATGACCTGGGCTGTGACTTACTACAGGCTGTGTTATTCCAATGAATCTTACCTTGGTGTGGCCCTTTGACACTTGAGCTCACTGTAGAGAGAGTCTCTTGTTTGACTCTGAATTTTATCAGAGATCTAAACTTTGCTTTTGAGTGCTTTTTTTCCTAAGCATCTTATAACAAAGGTTTTCACATTCTGGGAAAATTTAAATGCAGTTGGATCAAAACACACTTCTATTAACAAGCTTTTGCACTAAATGAACAAATAGTACAATACCCATTGAGAAACAAAGGTTTTTGTATGTTATCTGATCTTAAGTAGATGCCTTTGGTGTATATTTGTACAAACTATAAACTGATTTTTTAATTTTTGTACAAGTGAATTGACTAGTATCCTAGTCAGTTCAGGCTGCTATAACAGGTTGTCTATGTACCATAGACTGGGTAGCTTATAAATAACAAATTTGTTTCTTACAGTTCTGGAGACTGGAGATCCAAGATCAAGTTGTCAGTATGGTCAGGTTCTGGTGAGAACCCCCTTGTAGATTGCAGACTGCTGACTTCTCCTTGTATCCTCACATGGGCAAAAGAGAACTAGAAAGCTTTCAGGGGTCTCTTTCATAAGGAACTTGTCCCATTCATGAGGGCTCCACTCTCATGCCCGTACTCCCCGCAAAGCCCCACCTCCCAATACCATCACATTGGGGGTTAGGATTTCAACATGTGAATTTGGGGGGGTACAAAAACATTCAGTCCATAACACCTAGGATAGTGGTCCTGTTTTAAGAATCTGAGTGCCATGATATTTAAGCTCTGAGCAGTTCTAAATCCTGTTTAAAATAATTTAAAAAATTGTGTTTAGAAATACATGCATTATAATAGACTAAAAAAAGACTATCCAACATAATCCTGTTTTCTTAGTTTATAATTAAAAGTGATAATTTACTGTCCTGTCAAAAAATATTAATTTAGCCCTTAAAGTAAATCAAAATAGCATGAATGAGATTGACACAACCTTATCATCTATGTTTTCTATTGTCTAGCACTCCAAGCCAGATTGATCAGTGCACTGACCTCAGTTGTGAAACTTAAATCTTTGCAGGTCAATTTACCTTTAAGAGTGAAGTTGAAAAATACTAGTTTTCATTCATAATCTCAGAGTAGAAGCAGAGATAAAATTCAAGTACAAAAGAAAATCCAATCGATAATGAACATCAAGTCAACAAACTGTAAACACATGATAGGCAATATGGAGTTTTCATCCTAAAAATTATTTGGTTCCATTGCTTTTGTTTCATTCTTCTGATGGTGAAAGTAGAGCTGTAGAACAGTCCAGCAACAACTCAGATCCACAGTTTAGTCAATCTTCCTAAACAGTAGTATTAAATTCCTTCACTATATGGCCCAAACTGAGAGTAGCCTTTGGAAAAATTCCAAAATAATAAAAGCCTTTCTACTAGAACCTAAGTAACTCATTTTCTGTGATAAGCAGCAATAGGGTGGACTCCTTCTAAACAGCTTAATGAGATAAAATTATACCATAATATTCACTCATTTAAAGTTCAATGTTTTTTTAGTTTATTTACTGAGTTATGCAATCATCACTACAATCTAATTTTAGGATATTTCCATTACCTCAAAAAGAAATCTATGTCCATTAGCATTCACTTCCCATTTGCTCTTATTCAACCTCCCCACTGCCAACCCCAGACAACCACTAATCTGCTTTTTGTCTTTATAGAATTGCCTAGTCTAGACATTTCATATAAATGGGATCATGCCCTCTACTGTCTTTTATGACTGGCTTTCTTTACTTAGCATACTGTTTTCAGGTTCATTCAATAGTAGCAGTTATCAGTACTCCATTCCTTTTAATTGCCTAATAACATTCCACTGAAGAGATATGCCACATTTTGTTTATTCCTTCAGCAGTTGTTGGAAATTTGGGTTGTTTCCCCTTTTTGGCTATTATGCATAATGCTCCTGTGAACATCTGTGTACAACTTTTGATGTAGACATGTTTCTTATGAGTAAATACTTAAAAGTGGATTTGTAGATCATATGGTAACTCTATATTTAATATTTTGAGGAACTGCCACACTGTTTTCCAATGTAGCTGCACCAGTTAACATTCCCACCAGCAATGTTTGAGGGTTTCAATTTCTTCACATCCTCACCAACTTTTTACTGTTTTTTTTCTACAGCTATTATAGTGAGCTGTGAAGTGATATCTCACTCTGACTTTGATTTGCATTCCTGTGATGATTAATAATGCTGAACATCTTTAATGTACTTATTAGATGTTCCTATATCTTTATGAATATTTTCCAATCCTTTTTTGATAATGAGTTTCATATATTCTGGATACAGTTCTCATGGAAAACAGGATTTGCAAATATTTTCTCTTTTCAATTTTTTGATGATGTCATTTGAAGCACAAAAATCTAAAATTTTGATGCTATTCAGTTAATCATTTTTTCATTTTTTTGCTTGTGCTTTTCATCTCATAGCTAAAAAAAAAAAAATCTTTGTATAATCCAAAGTCACAAAGATTTATTCATGTGTTTTCTTCTACAAACTTTATAATTTTGGCTCTTACATTTAGGTCTTTGGCCCATTTTGCGTTAAATTTTGTGTATGATGTGAATTAAGCGTCCAGATTCAATATTTTGCATCTTGATATCTAGTTGTTCCACCATTATTGATTGAAAAGACTACTCCTTCCCCATTGAATTGCCTTGGCATCTTTGTTAGAATCAATTGACCACAGATGTAAGTGTTAGTTTCTGGACCCTCATTTCTATTTCATTGATGTATATGTCTATGATAGTACCACACCTTTTGATTACTGTAGCTTTGTAAGTAAGTTTTAGAACTGAGTTTACAACTTTTTTCTTCCATTTCAAGATTGCTTTGGTTATTTTTGGTCTCTTGAATTTACATGTGGATTTCAGAATCAGCTGATGGACTCCTTTAGAGCAACATTTATGCGTTAGCTCACATAAATTCAATTTCAGTGCCATACCTTTTTCAAAATATTTTCTAATCAAATGTTTCATTTATTCAACCTCCACCTTTCCATTGGCCTCTTCTTATTCTCCTAACTTCCATAACTAATCATGCTTAGTTATCCCCATTCTTGAAAAAAGATCATTTCTTGACATTGTCTCACTCTTCACAGTCCAAATTCTTCAAAGAGCAGTCTCTAGTTTTACTTTTAAGTCTCTCTTAAAACTGTACAAAGAAAAGTTATCGACGACATTCTAATTGCCATGCAGAACAGCACATTTTCAATCCTTATTGCAACACTTTATAGCAACAACCCTATATTTTCCACCCTTTTCTCATTTGTTTTTATGATACTACCGTAGTCTCCTCTTATCTAGTGCTATTTCCTCTTGGCTATGTCTATTTTGCTCAACTCTTGCTTCTACTCCTTACATGTTGTTTTTACCCAGGATTTTCCCCTCAGCTTTCACGTTTTCTCATTTTATAAAATTTTACCAATCTCTAAACTCTAATCACAGACTCCCTTTTACAGGTTTTATTTATCTTCACATGGTTATTCAATATGTATCTCAAAAATGCAAAGTTCAACTCAATATCTTTCTTGTCAAAACTTGTTCCTCATTCTTCCTTCCATATATCAATAAATAAGCTACCTAAATTAAAAAATGAAGGATTTTGAAGTCATTTCTAACTCTTCCCCCTGCCCTTTCTCACATGTAAATGGTAAACTTGTCTTGTAAATTGTATCTCTAAAATTTGTCTCTCATTCATCCACTCCTCTTTATTCTCTGACTCAGTTCAATTCCTCATCATTTTTTCTTTGGACTCCAGTAAAAACTTGCATGCTATCTTTCATGGTTTCAACAATTTTGCTGTAAAATATAGAACTTATCACATCACTCCTATTCTTAAAAAGCCTTCACTGACTTCCCATTACCTGGAGAATAATTGAATCTACTTAGTTTAGTGTTAATGATGCTGCAAAACTCAGTCCCAGCTTAATTTTTCAATCTTATGCCCAGTGACACAATTGTTCCTTTAACAATCCCTACCTTCTCTCTGTTTTCTCATTTCCCAAATATACCACCAAATACACACACAGCTGTTTTAGGCATAAAAGACTTGCTCACTGTAAACCTCACACATTGCTCATATGTTTATATGAAAGGGAAGCAGGAGAGGGAAGAGAAGAAAGCCAAGCAGGAGTATAATCTCAAAGACCTGTAGAGCATAGCTTCAGCCTGATCCTACAGAGGAACTCTGAAGTTACACTTCTCAGATGTCTAAGGCAAGGAAACTAAGCTGTCATACTCCTGTATCTGCCAGCCACTGGGCAAGGGCTGTACAAAAAGGGACCATATTCCCAGAGACTTCTAGATTTCTGCATGTGTGGACAAAGAACCTCAGTAGAAAAGTGGAGTTCCTAAAGTAGAGGCATATTTCAAACTTGCCAGATTTTAGTCCAAATAGCTTTTGTACTTGCTTACTTCTCTTGGTTCTTATTTTCCCTTCAATTTTGGCTTGTTCTTATCAACTCTTCTGGGAATATAAAAATAATTTTAATATTTAATGCGTTTGTTAGTTGTCTACAATGAGAGGCTTGGTTCTAATAACCTAATACATTTTTTTTGTAATTTTAAGCCCCATTTTTATTCTCAATTTTCACTATCTTTTATTTGAAGTGTTTCTTTTATATTTTGTATATTGTTGGATGATGTTTTTCTAATTCATTCTAAAGATCTGTTTTGTCAGTGAATTTAACACATTTACATTTATTACAACTGTTGCTAGCACTCATTTCTATCTTCATATTTTATTGATTTCTTTCTATTACATATTTTCTATACATTAATTCTCCTTTCATACCTTCCATTGGACATATCAAGTTTCTTATTTTTATTTTATTTTTTAATTTTTTGCGGTATGCGGGCCTCTCACTGTCGTGGCCTCTCCTGTTGCAGAGCACAGGCTCCGGATGTGCAGGTTCAGCAGCCATGGCTCACGGGCCTAGCCGCTCCGTGGCATGTGGGATCTTCCCGGACTGGGGCACAAACCCATGTCCCTTGAATCACCAGGCGGACTCTCAACCACTGCACCACCAGGGAAGCCCTGTTTGTATTTTTTGTTGTCCTAAAGCTGTGGTACTATGAAACTTGTCAATGTTTACTGTGAAACTTGTCAATGTTTATCTCTCTTTAATTCTTAGAAATTCTAGGTCATTATTTCTTCAAATATATCCTCCCAGCCATTTCTTTTTCCAATTGGTTTTCTGGAAAACCTTTAATGTGGAAGTTAACACTTGCACACTCTTCCTTCACATCCCTAATTTGTTTTACTATTGTTTTTCTTTGTCCCTTCCTGATAACTTTTTTGAATTCCTCAACTTAATCTTTAAAGTCACTAATTTGTTAACCAGTTGTACTCATTCTCATGTTTTAATGAGAATTAAACTTCTACTGAATACTTTATTTTTTTCTTTAAAATGTTATTCTGCTTCTCTTTTCCAATATTCTCCTTTATCTCTTTGAGAATGCTGATTATGCTTGCCTTATACTTAACTTTTTGTTTATATTAAGTTTTTGGTCCACTAACTCTCCATTATGTGGTATTAGGTGGAGGGATTCACCTCAAGTTTGAGATTTTCTAACTTTACAATCTGAGCTGAACCACTCTTTGCATATCTCTCCCCACAGTCAGCAACTCTACTCTTGGGGGATCCTCCTTTCCTCCTGTCTGGTCCTGGCAGGGATAGTGGGGAAGAGGGGATTCTCAGGAGCCAGTCAAAATGCCTGAAAATCTGTTGTTATTTACCTTCTACCCCAGCTAAGCACGAATTCCATTCTGCTATTTTCCCACCATCTGTCACTGGTGCTGGGCTGGTGGTACTATTTTTTTTTTTCTTACTGTAGACAATAATCCATGCAGCACAATGTGAGTAAAGGTAGGAATTACAACTTAAAGTTCCTCCTCAAAATTCTGTTGTCCTTCTACCCAGCTCTTTTCATATCTAGGTTGTCTTTCCATAAGCTGAAAAATAATCAGCTTATGCCCATTTTTTATAGGCAAAATAAACAATGTTTTGTATTTAGTAGGTATTCAGTTAGTGTAGATCAATTGTAAAAACGGTTACAGTAATGTTTTATTACCACAAGAGGGGATAAGCCAGTGGATTTAATTATTGATATTGCAAAACTTCAATTTTATACTGATAATTCTCTTTTACTAAATGTTCAATTCAAAATGACTCCATTAGGAGCTGTTACCTGGTGCTGTTATTCAGAATTGTGGAACTGAAACTGAAATGTAAATTTCATATTTTTCCTAATAAGGCCTTAATAGGGTTAAGGGTTGATAAATATTAGATCTCACAATAATGTACCATTCCACAATGTAGAATATTCAGCAGTATCCATAACAACCATGATTCTTTAAAAATATTTTAATTGCAACATTCTTTGGAATTGTTGATGGTTTATTGTGACAAAATGAAGACAACTTAAGGAAGACTATTTATTGATAAATGGGTTTCTAACCAAGATGATGGAGAATAAGCTTTATATTCTGCTTTTCTGACAAGGCAATGGTTGTATCTGAAAGGAAAAAGATGCAAGATACTGCTTCTATGCTATCTATTTGAGGAAAAGAATTATGTCACACATATGAAATGAAAAGAATGTCACCTTCATGCCCCAAACAATTGAATCTAGGGAACCTTAAATTTAAATATACATATATTGATCAATCAGCCAGAAAACAAAACACTATAAAAAATCAAAATCATTTCAGATTAGAATTTTAGCACTGGTTTCTTTTGTTGGTTAACATGGCATTGCACAACACAACTGAATGTGGCAGAAATTACTCCCATATTCAAAACAACAATATTATTTTTCTGTGCATGACAGAATGTATATAGATCATCTAATTAACAGTAATTAAAGTTCTATTTTTTTTAATATACTCTGAATCATTGGGTAAGTGTAACTGATAGACAAGTCACAAAAGTACTGGGAATAGGGATATAGCTTAAGGAAAAGATGCTAAGGAGTCTACTGGAAGCCTTAAAAAAATTCATAAAGAAAGAATAAGATAGTAGAAACAGGGGAAAATACTCTGTTTAGGGGTATGGATGAAGGATGAGTAGAAAGGAGACGGAAAAACCAAGTATGAGGAGTAATTCAGGATACCAAGATCAATGAAGTTAGAAGATAAAATAAATACAGTTTATTGTTTGTTTTCTTATGTGAAACTAAGAACAAAAACTGTAAAAAGGTGAATGACATCTGTGTACAAAATAATATCATGTAAAAATCCAGACTCTCCTACTGAGCCTTTTGTTATAATGTGTATCTCTACCAATATGAAAACACTTCCTCCTAGACATTGCCAGTGTTGTTGGCAGTCACCTTACATCAATGTGCCTGAGATCTAAAATTCCATAGTAAAGAATTCATGAAAAAATTTACTTTGGGAAGAATATCACCAAAATCTGAGCTAAATGTCATCACCTGATGTAAACTTTATCAACATTTTTCCCTGATCGATAAGAATTCCCCAAAACTATCTTGGTAAATTATTTTTATTTCTATATAAAAATTTATTTTCAGTTTCTAGGAAGTAAATTTGCTTCAGACAATTTCATTATTATTGGTGCAGCCATAAGATAGAAACTTCATTTTGTGTGGCCCCTTGAGTATTCATTTTAGCATATAGTTCACGTTTCACCCTTTGTGGCCGACTGGCTAGACGTTATCAGTCTTGCTTCCTCCCCTGGCACATAGGAAGACTCTGTTGCCCAAAGTCCCTTGCGTTCAGGGTAGGGTTGTGCTCCTGCCTCCTGTTGGAAGAACATGAGTGGAAGTATTCTATACCTCTTCCAGGGCTGACCAAGAGCTCCACTCACTCACTCTTTGCTTGTTGCCAGTTCAAAGCAGAGAAACCTATGGAGAACTTTGAAGAAGGCCTAGAGGACAGCAGTGCCACAGATGGAGAGGGCTAGGATCCTTTAATCATCATGCAAAAGGCCACACATCAAATATCCAAACTGTGATATAATCCAGAAATAAACACTTACTTTACTAAGTTACTGAGATTTGGGGGTTCTTATGGCAGCTAGCATTGATCATCCCTAAATAACAAACCTGCCCTTAAAAGTTTTTCTGTTGACATTACTGATTTTGTGTTTTAAGTGTTGTTAGGTTTGGTAGTTCGAGGAGCATTTTGTGCCGATTGTTCTCTGCAGGAATTTAGGAGATTTTATTATTGAGTTCAAAAGAAATAAATAAAATAATAAATGGGTTGCTCACACCATATTATTAACTGAACTACCTTGTAATCAACCAAAGACTCTGCATATTTATTCCTCCTGAATATCAGTTCTCTAAACTACCTCAAGACTTGAATATTCTGAAATATGTTGCTTCATTCAGTTCACAGCTAAGTGATGCTAATACTCACTAGTGCTTTGATTACTCATCAAAGTCAGCAGCTTTACAGAATAGAGAGAACTGCTTTCCTTTTTTTTTTTTTTTTTTCAGATGGTCAAATACTGTATAAAAGAACTGTAGATAATTTTGGAATTGGAGTGAACCTTAAAGACTATAGAATTATGACACTTTTCAGATGAGTAAACTGTGCTTTATGAAAGGTTAAGAGATTTGAATAAGGACTCAGAGCCGGTCGGCAGCAGAGCTGAGATTAGGACTATCATCTCCTGAATGCTCAATTACATTCTACCTGCAACTGTTTTTTGACAGCAGTGTCAATCACAGGACTTCCAACACCCACAATCCATTGTAAGGGATACCGGCCAGCCCACAGACAAATCTTGTTCAATTTGACTCACTGGCACTACACTCGTTTCCTATTCGTCCCAGCTGAGTAGTCAAAGGGTGGACCCCAACACAAGAACAGCCAATCTATATATTGACCAGCAATTTATTTAGATTGAGATCTGGTATATAAAGATGAAGTGGGCCATGGTCTTTGGAATCTGAATAGGCAAACATGGAGAGCTTCAGTCAGCAAATGTGAACAGTCTATATAAAGAGAGAGAGAATGAAGTAAGTGGAGGTCATGTGGGATCATGACGAGGCCAAGTTACAGGGGGGAATTTATACTTGGAGATACTTGAAATTCCACCAGAAGGAGATGCTTAGAACCAGCAGATTGCCAGAGCTCCCTACATTCCTGATATCTCCCTTGACCCATTCTAGTACCAGTCAATAAACCCTCTGTATCTCATGGTGACCTAGATGAGAAACTGTCTTTACAACTGGAAAAAAAAAAGTTATATATGAATGAGAAACACTTAAATACATCCTTCAACTAAATGCTTGTGAGAAAATATATAATTCTATGTGGAAATAAATCACAAAATAAAATATCAAAATAAACATGTACATTTTTAAATTTAATGCATAGCAAAAATATAAATAAAATTTAAGGGCATAAAAATTGAGTATGAATATTTACTAAAATCATATCACAAAAAAGGTAAATAACTTCCCTGTGTAAAGAGAACATACATATGGATAAGAAAAATACTAATGCTGCAATGAGATAATATGAAAAGATAATGGACTAATAGTTCATAAAGATATAGAAAAAGCTGACTAGCATATGAAAATATGCTTTAACCTCACTAATAAGGAGATGAGAAATAAGTCAATTAGGAAATATTTTTACTTATAAAATTATCAAATATTTATCAAATGTTAATAATATGCTAATAGTGGTTTGGTGAGAAATGTTATCTTAACACACTCCCAATGCATTTGTGAATTGAGAGAATCATTCTGGAAAACCATTAGGCAGCACACAGCTAAAGTCTTCAAAATGTTTTTTCACACTGACCCAGTAATACATGATTAGAAATGTAAACATAGATTTATATCAATATTATGTTAGCATTTATCATACTTTAGTTTACTTGTTTGTGTTTATAGGCTATCCTCCTCATTTATTCACTTTGGTACCTCCAAAGCCCAGCACAGTGCCTGGCATAAGGTACCTGACACATAAAATGCATTTGCTAACAATTTGTTGAAAGAACAAATAAAGAGGAGGGAAGACAGTTGCCACAGTACTATTTGAAACAATAAAGAATTAGGAAAAAATAGTATCCTATGAATGGTTCAATAATTTATAGTACACAAAATATATAAGCATCAAAATTATGTTTTATGAAGTTCTTAATACAAGAAATTATTTAAAAGTAAAGGGCAATGAAAAAGTAAAATATAGCACTTTATGTATCGTATGCTCTCAACTATGCTAAAATGTGCATGTTTATATGAAGAGGAATAGAAATGTACTAATATATAAATACTGGTCAAATTTTGGTCAAATATTATAAATAATGGTCAAATATAGGTGAGAGTCTTCTGGATGACTTTTACTTTCTTCTTTATGCTTCTCAGTATTTTCCAGTTTTTTATACTATTATATATTACTTTCTTAATTAGAACATAGCTATAAAATTTATTTTTAAACTGCCTGTAAGGCAGTGCCAGCCCTATTCAACCAATTTAACAGAATGTTCACACTGGTACTTTTTCTGTGAATATTTGGTGAGTGCTAATTAGTGACGATGGTCATTAAATATTTTTGGGGGGGGTATGTTCAAAATGACAGACTTTAAAATTGCAGGGACTTTCAGCACAGCTTAAAGGGCAGAGAAGACATTATCAGGTGATACTTCAGAGCAGCTTTAAGACTAGTGTAGGAATAAAGGGTTAAAATGGCTTTTTTATGTATTAAGATAGATTATGTAGAATACATGACAAAGTGTAGCACACAGCATACATTTAACACATATCAGTCCTGTTTCCTTATTTGCCCTCTTGCTAATCAATTTAGTTCCAGCTTGATCCAGGACTCTCACTGGTCTCATTGACCTCCTCCCCATACCTCCCACCCTTTTATCTCCCAGATACCAAGTCTCGCACAAAGATATGTATATAAGGCAGTGCCACATCTATTCAACCAATTTAACAGAATGCTCAGAATTGTACTCTTTCTGTGACTTATTGATTATGCTAATTGATAATGATATTAAAATGGCCTTTTCTTGGTATGTATGTCAGTATGCTCAAAATGAGAGACAAAAATATTCCACGGACTTTCAGCACAGAGGGATATAATATATCCCTCCAGAACCGGGCACTGGAAACTCTGGAAGACAATTGATTAGAATCATGGTGCTCAGATTTGGATTGCGGATATTATCTTTCAACATGGTACCTCTGTAGGAACCTGACGTTTCCCTTACCATTATGTGTGTGTCCTTTTGCAAATTAGCTGCTACCCATAGTGTTCAGCTTTTCAGCTATGTAGGTGTGATACCTCACTCCAACTATCCCACCCCTGTATATTTGACTACATTTCTTCTGCATAATCTGTTACTTTGTTTCCAAGGCATCTAACTTCATCTACTCACAGATTTATACTTAGTTGAATGTACCATTGCTTTTATCCTGTTGTGTGTCAGATATTCCATGTGAATGTCTATAAATAATCTCTGTTCGATAGACTTCTTTTAGAAAGAAAATGTCTTATTTCTTCCTAATGCATTAATGGAAAAAATAATCATGATTAATGACACAGATGTCCCAAATATTCAACATGTCAGTGGTATCTGATGCCATCTGTGTCTATTCACCCAACTTAAAGCATGTAACCATGACCAGTTGCCTTACCTTCATCATTCTAGATTGCACCCTTAATTGAAATTCAGTACAAAATGACAGTTGTTTTATCAATATGGGAAAAAACACAAATAAGCACTTGAATACTATTCATCATGGATGACATTGTCATCATGCCACCTCTATCTACTTCCCATTCTGTCTGCCCATCCACGAACAAGTGACTGTTCGTGTTGTCACTTGTATACATTTGCACTGTTTAGCGTACCAAATTTCTTTCCTTCTTACAATATTTCAGCTATGATATATTGTCTTCTTGGTAAATGGTAAGTGTTATTATTTTGAAATCGTGATAAAAGTCTACAAATTTCTTCTCCGGGCTTTGTGTACAGCATAGCCTTTATCCTTTTGTTTCTCTCTCTCTGAGTTCCCTCCATTCCCTTCCATTACCACATCTTTTATTACCTGGCTTGAGAAGTTGAAGTGACATCACTGAGATCCTAGGCTTAGAAGAAATGGCAGTACCCATTGCATACTTCTTCATTAGTACAAAGAAGAAGGGTATATGTGCCCCTAGAGGAAGGCCATCATCACCAACTCACAGACCACTTCAATTCCTTAACCCTAATCCTGTAACCCCAGTTAATTATATCCCAAATGCTTGCCATTGTTCAAAATAAAGATACTCCAAAGGGAGTGTATAGACAAGGGAGAAATGCCTATGTAGCCAAGAAGGAGGGAAAAATCCTCCTAGAGTCCTATCATCAAGAGCTTCCTGTCTATCAAGAGTGGTAGGTGTCACTGCCAGAATCCCTCACATACAAAGGAAACTTCCACATGTAGTTGGATCATCACATATGCAATATATCCTACTAGGAAAATTGTAAAGCATGGTTCATGAGTATCCACAACATAAAACTCCTACTTAGTCAAAGCTTAAATAACCCATCAATAGGCATATTCGGCTCTCCCTGAAGCATTTCTCAGCTATTGTTATGACTCCTTGAGCATGAGAAGAATTGTTTCCTCTAGGTTGAGTTCTGGGAGGGTTAAGTATCTATCCACTGATTGATTGTGGCTTATATCAGAAGACTGAACTTTTGGTAGATTATATTCAAGTAGACACTGCCTGCTGAAAATTTAACAGCCAAGCAATAGATTGGTCTGTGGTCAAGGCCTTAGAAAAGTGAGTGGTGGCCTTGTAGAGATGCAAGCCACTTAATCAATAAATAAATCTCCAGAAAGCCAAACAGGAGACAGCTGGCACCTTGACATTCTATTTTGATAGTAGTTTCATTAAATTTTGGAAAATGCATACTTGACTTAAGCATTAGTTGTTGAGAGTTGGATGAAAGAGTCAAACACACTATGTTTGCTGTGTGCTAAAAAAGTATGTCTGGTGAAATACCTGATTCTGTAATAATAACCACAGTGTACACCCAGATGTGAAAATGAGTAGTTAGGTTTATAGGTTAATGATAAATATGTGCAGAGAAATTAGGAGCTTAGTTAGATACTCAGCCCACACATCATTTTCTTTTAACTAACAGGGCACTTGTTGAAACTCCTGCAAGCATGTTTCCTTGAGTTGCTATTGAAAATAATTTGGTTCATTTTCTAATTTACTTTTCTCACAAGTCAAAGGAAATTTACCTTGCTAAGGAAATCATAGTTACCATGCTAAAAAAATACAATGTACAGGATAAACTGAATAATCACCTATTCTTTAGTAAAGGAGAGAGCTTTACTAAATAGGATGGAACCAATGTACTTTTCAACCAAACATTATATTTATAATATTAAGAATATGAATATGCATGAAATCTATAGGTAGCTAAAGATTGTCCACAGTTGCTAATATGTGTTGACAGGACTATAATTTGCTATTCCTTGACAAGAGTTAGGGGTAGTCATGAAGTACAAACTGTGGGTTGGCTACTTAATATGTTGTACAAAGAAAAATAGAAAGCAGAACAATCTCATTGATGAAAAAGCATAGATTAAACGTATTTAGTCCTTAGAAATGAGCTAGTTCTCAAAAACACTTTAAAAAACTGAAAATAGAGCTAATTCTAATTATTCATATGAATGAAGAAGAATTAATAGTTAAGGTAAATTGTAACAGTTAGTAGATATGCATAATTATGTATGTCTTGTATTGACTTCTATATGCTCTTATGAATGCAGACAAGAACATGCAGGGTTCATTTCTCTTGCTAAAGAACGTTGATTACGTAGTTACTGGTATTTTTAAATTATCTCACTTTCATATTAAAAATCAGTGTATTTTTCCTTTTTATCATAAAAATAACACATACAAGTGAAAATAGTTAGAATATATATATACAATATGAGTACAGTTGTTTATCATCATGCTAAAATCTTATTTTTGCACCAGGATCTCTTAGAATGAGAATATTCCTGAGTTACATAAGGGTTAAAAGATGGAAATACTCTTAACAAATCTTCCCCCCCCCCTTTCTCTCTGAAGTAATCAGAAAACTTATCACCTGTCAAAATAAACATGTAAGGTTAGAAAGGATGGCATTGACAAGTGGTATACCTTTCTTTTTCTGGACTGAACAACTTTAAAGACATACTTAAATTCTTGGCCATTATTCAATTCACCTTGGTACTGACTTATTCTCATATAAAAGGACCTACTTGACAGGTGCACAATTGTGTAAAAACATTAAAACTGCTACTACCACGAATAGCTAATATTTGAAAATGTAGCCCATGTCACGTACTGTGCTACGTACTCTACATATGTCTTGTTTACTTAGTCAAACACACTATGAGGCGGCACTCTTATTATCCCCAATTTGTATATGAAAATATTTAAAATATAGAGTCTAAATAACTATTGCAATGTTACTCGACAGAATCTAGTTAGAATCTAGTCTTGGAAATTCACACAGTCCAAGGGACTCCAGGATCACACTTTCAACTACTGTGCTATCATGTGGTAGATAAAATATGCTGCAGATACAATATTTAAATATAAATAAGCATTCACTTAAGGAATAAGCTGCACTGAAGTTGTTTTCGGATATGATGAAATTAAGAATGATGAGACCTAGGACTTCCCTGGTGGTCCAGTGGTTAAGACTCTGCACTTCCACTGCAGGGAGCACAGGTTCAATCCCTGGTCGGGGAACTAGGATCCCACATGCTGCGCAGCAAGGCCAAAAAAAAAAAAAAAAGGAATAATGAGACCTCAAATCATGGAATCTTAGAGTATTAGGGGCTGGAGAGGTAACCAAGACCAACAAAGTTTTACTGATCCTCTGTCATGGGTCAGACATTGTCCTAGGAGTGGTAGTGATTAAAACAAAGTTCTGCTCTCATGAATCTAATACTGTAGTTAGGAGACAAGTAAGTAGAATGGATGATTTCAGGGAGTGATCATGGTTATGGGGAAAAGTAAAATAAAGATAAATTACAACGACAAGGGAGAGTTCCTTTGGCTTGAGTAAGGTCTCTGTTAGAAGGTGACATTTAAGTTGATGCTAAATAACAATCAGGAGTCAGCAGTGGGAGCATTAGGGGCCACAGCCAGCGCAAAGGTCTGAAATTGGGAAGGAGTCTGGCATATTACTAGAGAAGAATAATGGCCAGTATGGCGGAAACAACAGGGAAGAAGAGGGCAAAAGGTAGTAGGCAGGGACTGTGTCATTTAGGGCCTTGGAGGCAATGGAAAAGAACTTGAATTGTATACTTTCATACTAAGTAAGAAGATACTAGAATGGGTTTAGGCAGAAAATGCACAACATGATTTTGTTTTTAAAAATCTCTCTCTGGGGCTCCCCTGGTGGCGCAGTGGTTGAGAGTCCGCCTGCGGATGCAGGGGACACGGGTTCGTGCCCCGGTCTGGGAAGATCCCACACACCGCGGAGCTGCTGGGCCCATGAGCCATGCCGCTGAGCCTGCGCATCCGGAGCCTGTGCTCCGCAGCGGGAAAGGCCACAGCAGCGAGAGGCCCGCATACCGCAAAAAAAAAAAAAAAAAATCTCTCTCTGGCTGCTCTTTAGAGGGTGGATTAGAGTGACAAAAAGAGTAGAAGCAGAAAGACCAGACCAGGAAGTTTACTGATGCAGTTGGTGTGAGTGATGGTGGTGTCTTGGCCTGGGGAAGGGAAGTGGAAAGAGCAGAATATGCGGTAAAAGTTGAGTCAATAGGATTTACTTCCTTAAATTGAGTTACGAGGGTCTCCACATAATCTTCACCCACTGACTCGGTCTGGACCTCTAAGGAAATGCAGAATAAATTTAATCCCTTCAAGTATGGAAAAGCAGTACACATGACCTTCCTGAAATCTCCTTTCCGTATTGAAGAGCCCTCCAACTATCTTCTGATATCTTTTTAATACTCCTGAGTAACCTGAACACCTTCTACTGGTTACTTCGTGTTTGACAATGTCCCCTTTTAAAAGTGGTGCCAGCACTGACTGAAGCACTTCTTTTGGGTGTTCCCTGATCACTGTAGAGGACAGTAAGGCTACTCCCTCCCGATGTACTGCATTTCTTTTAACAGGTCCTAATGCGCATGAATTGCATGCATAGTGAAGAAAAGAGGTGAGGGATATAGCTTGAAGGGTCAGAACCAGGACCATCACTTGTCATCCTGTTGTTGCAGAATACCTGTGAAAGTGATTCCCGTAGGTAAAGGGAACAGAGCTGGGGAGATGATGGTTTTCTCAGCAGATGATCATCTTACGAGAAGGTGCTAAACTGATAATTAAATGAAGCTGATGTTAAAAAGATCTGCTGGTGTGGGGTACAGTGAGGAGAGCAGATAGGATAGGAAAGAGAGCAAAGCAAGGTTAATCATGAGAAAGCATTCTGAGGTTTTCTATTCAAGGAATAGGGTGAGTGAAGTGGAAATTTCAGGTGAACAGAGAACAATGTTTTTAAGTTGGAAGCAATGGTAAACATGATTTTTGGAGTAAAGTTCTCTGGGCTCTTTAACGACCTTAATTGGTTTGACTCCTTGTTTTGCATCAGTCACAAATAATATAAGGTGAACCAAATTTTAATCAATCACTACAAAGGAGGTGTCTTAACTCTGTTTCAGCTAACTTGTTTCCTTATCAGTTCTTTCTGTACCAGGGTGCCACAGGACATGCAATAAGTCTATTAACTTTGCAGCCGTCTTAGAATGTGAGAATTTGTGCCACATTAGAACTGTCTCCCAAATGCCAGATCTGATTTTCCACCTTTGTTACATTTCGTTTTTGTTATTCCATGCAGAATATTGTCCTGTTCTGTGAATGAGCATCTGAAATTAGGGGAACACCATGAGATGGTGGAGAGGGACATTTTGAAGAGGAAATTAACTTAATCCTTAAGAGGAAATGTGCCATATTCAATGAATGAAAATACGTCATTTCATTTATCCTCCTCATTCAGGAAGGGGGACATTATGCACATAATTCTCTTCTCAGTAAGAAAAGGGATGAGAAGGAAAAATAAAATCATAACAGTTAATATTAAACTCTCGTATTTCTTATAATTCATGTTGAGAATGTTGAGTTGGAGGTAGAAATAAATAGGAAGGCCACGAACAGGGCTCCCAAAACAGTCCTCTTTTGAGACCAAATAATCCTTTTGATATTCACAATCTAGATTATAGAATACAATCCAAAACCAAAAGACATATCACTAACAAGAACCAAACAACAGCAGAATCTCATTTTTAAAATGTTTTCTAGGATTACTAACGATTTTACAGAAATTAATGCATTCATTTTTACAGCTTCCTGAAGAGTAAATTTAAAGAAAAAAGAATAGTTATAAAGGTTAGCATCTATTACGAGCTTACTACATGCTAACCTCTGTGCCTAGTGAATTGCCCTGATGCCTTACAGACCACCGTAATCCATCCTTAATCCACCACTTAATCTACCGTAATCAGACCTAAAGAGGCAATATTTCAAAACATTTATATAAAAAAAATCTAAATTCCTTGATAGTATACCCACATACCACATTTCATTGGACTTCCTGAATAACCAATGCATCTATTTGTTAAATTCTACAGCTTTACCATGCCACATCAATTCAATGTCTGTAAGGAGACTTTATTATTGGCTAAAGCTTTACAGATGTTAAAGGGTAAAACCAGGCTCTTATATAAGGGAAAAAAAAACATTGAGTTTAATGTAGTTAAATATTCAAAGTATTTTTGGCAAAGCTCTGCCCCAAAGGTTAAGAGTACTATCATACAGATTGGAAACTAGTTGAGATTTACAAAATAAAGAGTAGTTAAAGACTTTTGTTGGGACTTCCCTGGTGGTCCAATGCAGGGGGTGTGGGTTCCATCAATCCCTGGTGGGGGAACTAAGATCCTGCATGCATGCCGCATGGAGCAGCCAAAAATATAAATAAATAAAATAAAAATAAAGACTTTTGTTATTTAACCTGAACTCGGACAATTTTTATTTAACCTTTTATAAATTAACTGGAGGGAGCTCATGAGTTACAGATAACACTAAGCTCTTCTAGTTAGTGATGAAAGAAACAGATGGAAGTGTGTTGTAGCAAGATAATGTGAGACTGTGAGATGGCGTAAAAATGGTAGCCAAGCTCCTATGGGAGCAATTGCAAAGCAATGCATTAGCCATCAGTTACATCCATTTAAAAATACTAGACCTGAGTATATGTGCAGAATATTCAAGACATTGGAACATGGTTAAAAAAGTAAAATCAAAGAGCAAATATTATTTTACCCATTTATAAAGTAAGACTTATCCTTTACTGAAATGGTATACAAGGCAATAAGTAACTATTGTTCTACTGAAAATAAAGTCAGTGTGTTACTTGGAAGTAGGATATGTGGTTTCCAGTCCTGGCTCAATTGCTTATTCTTTTACTCAATAAATCATTCATTTAGTCATTCATTCAAAGCAAGATTTATTAAGTATTTATTATGAGTCAGATACTCTGCTGGGTATAAGGAAGTGATGTGTAGATGATGAAATTACATTCCCTAAATTGAAAGATCTCATAATCTAATAGGGGAGATACACAAAATAGCAAACAATTATAGTGATATATTAAGTGATAAAACATAAATTTATGGAGCAAAAGTAATGTACAAGATGAAATTATTTCAGATGAGGGTAGGAAAGGTTTTGCTAGTAGTTCGGTGTGGTCAAAATTTAAGGTGGAAGCAGACTGGAATAGTCTCGATAAAACTGACATAAAGCAGGGAAGAACTGGATTATGAACAACCTACTGTGCTAGGCTAAAGTGTTTGCTTATTCTAACAACAGTAAGGCAAGCAAAAATCAGAAAAATTTAAGGAGAGATGGGTGAAAGGCAATTGTTAAATTTATGTTTCAAATAGATCAATAATGTTATGGAGACTAAATTGGATGAAATTGAAGTCTGGGGACAGGAACTATTAGGATACTACTGAAAAATCAGGGTAAGAAATAAGAAAGACTGTTTATGGTGATGAAGAGAAAATTGGTGGATTTGATGACCTATTGGAATGGGAGATAAGTAAGGAAGGAGTCAAGGATGAACCACATATTTCTGGATTGGGCAACTGGGTAGATAATGAAAATAATACTCATCAAAATAAGAAGAGTAGATTTGTTATAAATAATTTGGAGACCTATTAAATTTGAAGAGCATTTGTGACTTCCAAGAAAAGAAGTGCAATAAATATTTGAGTGTACACAAAAGCCTGGACAAAAAATAGGTATCTATCCTGCAGAGATACAGTTCTCAAAATGTATATGATAGTTGTAGCCAGGGGTCTGCATAAGAATGAGAATAGAAGATTGTCTGGTGATGGAACCTTGAGAGTCCTCAACACTCTACCAACAATAGCACCATAATATAGATACAAATGTGTTTATACACACATTTTTCAATTCCACATTGGAAATTCATACAAAGTATGTTCTCAGATCATTATGGAACTAAAGAAGCAGTCAATAACAGAAAGATACATAGAAAATTCTAAAGTATTTGGAAATTAAACAATATAATTCTATGTAGCACATGGGTCAAAGAAGAAATCTCAAGAGAAATTAGAATATATTTTGAACTGACTGAAAATGAAAACACAACATAGCAAAATTTGCAGGATGCAGCTAAAACAATACTTACAGGGAACTTTATAGTATTAAATGCTATATTAGAAAAGTAGAAAGTTCTCAGTCAGTAATCTAGGTTTCCACTTTAAGAAAGTAGAAAAAAGAGGAGCATGCTAACCACAAATTAAGCAGAAGGAAGTAAATATTAAAGTTAATAGCAGAAATCAATGAAATTAAAAAAATAGAAAAAAGAACAATGAAAACAAAAATTAATACTGTAAAAATCAATAAAACTGATAAACCTGTAACCAGACTTTTAAAGGGAAAAAAGAGAGAGAAAATAAAAATTACAAATATCAGAAGTAAAGAGGTGATATTATTATAGACTCCATAGACCTTAAAAGAGAATACTAGAAAAATCTATATGCACACATTCAAAAACATAGATAAAATAGGCCAATTTCTATAAGACACCAACTATCAAAACTCACTTGAGAAGAAATAGATAACCTTTTCTACTGAAGTTTAAAATCTTAAGAAAAAGAAAAGAGCAAGATCCAGAACATGCTTTCACCACTGAATTCTACTAAACATTTAAGGACAAATAATTACAATTCTGTACAATCTCTTCCAGAAAATAGGAGATAACAACTCACAACTCATTTTGTGAGGCACGCATACCCTAATTCCTGAACCAAACAGGCATAACAGGAAAAGAAGACTGTAGACCAATAAACCTTATAAATACAGGCATTAGCAAATTAAATCCACTAATATATAAAAAGGATAATATATCATGGCCAAGTAGGTGCTTTTTCCAGGAATGTAAACCTGGTACAATAGTTAAAAATCAAACACCATAATTCACTGTATTAAGAGACTAAAGGAAAAAATACATATGATCATCTTTATACATGGAGAAAAAGGTTTTAATAAATTTCAACATCCATTTGTGATAAAAGTCTCAGCTAACTAGGAATAGAGGGAACATTCTTAACCTGAAAAAGGCTATCTCAAAAAAAAAAAAGTTACCATGATACATATGAAAAACAATGTATTCTTCTTAAGATCTGGAACAAGGTAAGGATGTCTTCTCTCATCACGCCTATTCAATGACACACTGGAAGTCTTAGCCAGTACAAAAAGGTAAGGAAAAGAAACAAAAGATATCCAGCCTGAAAAGATGAAATAAAATCTGTCTCTTTTTGTAGATAACTTCTCAAAGAATCTATACAAAAGCTCCTAGTAAATGAGCTTAGAAAAACTGCAGGACACAAGTTCAATATACAAAAATCAACTTTATTTCTGTATGCTTGCAATGAATTTGAAATTTTTCAAAATACCATTTACAGTAGCACTGAAAAAATAAAATTTTAGATAGAAATCTAAAAACAATCTCAAGTTCTGTATGATAAAAATTATAAACACTGATGAAAGAAATCATAGACCTAAGTAAGTGGAGAAATATACTGTATTCATGTGTTAGAATACTGAATACTATTCTATTTAATTTAATCCACAGACTTAATACAATACAAATGAAAACTGTAGTAGACTTTTTGTAGATACCAACAAGTTGATTCTAAAGAAACTAAAATAGCTAAACAATTCTGGAAAAGAAGAACTAAATTCTGGGAATCACACTGTCCAATTTCAGGACTTACTATAAAGTTACATTAATCAAGAAAGTATGGTATTGATGAAGGATAGTCATATAAATCAATGGAACAAAATAGAGAGCCCAGAAATAGGCCCTCACAAATAGTTAATTGATTTGTGACAAATATGTAAAGGCAATTCAATTGAGAAAGATTAGTCTTTTCAATAAATGGTGCTAGAATAATTGGATATCAACAGGAAATCCATACCTCACATCTTACACAAAAGTTAATGCAAAACATATCATTGGCCTAAATGTAAATATAAAACTTTAAAACTTCTGAAAGAAAATATAAGAGAAGATCTGAATGACCTTGGTTTTGTTGATAGAGCTTTTAGATATGCCACTAATAGCACAGTTTGTAAATGAGAATATTGATAAATTGAGTTTTATCTAATTAAAATCTTTCGCTCTGCTAAATATACTGTTAAAAGAATGAAAGGGAGAGAACATTTGCAAATCACATTTCTGATAAAGAACTTGTGTTTATACTATAAAACAAATTCTCCAAACACAACAGTAATAAAACAAACAGCCCAGTAAAACAAATTGGCAAAAGATCTGAACAGACACCTCACCAAAGAGAGTATGTGAATGGCAAATAAGCAGTTAATTAAGGAAATGCAAATTAAAACTATGTGATACCACCCATTCTTATTAAAAAGGAAAATAGCACTACCAAGTTCCAACAAAGATGTATAACAACTGGAGTGCTCCTACATTGCTGGTGGAAATTTAAAATGTACTATCACTTTAAAAGACAGTGTGGCAATTTTCTTATAAAGTTAAACATATATATACCATATGACCCAGCAATCTCACTTCTAGGTATTAACTTAAAAGAAATAGAAACTGTTTCACACAAAAACCTGTATATAGATATTTTTAGCAGCTTTTTGCATTATAGCAGCTTTTGAAAGACATAATCATCCATATATCTTTCAAATGGCAAATGGATAAACAAAATGTGGTACATCCATACAATGGAATACTGCTCAGCAATAAAAGGGAACAAACATGCAACATAGATGAATCATAAGTTCATTTTACCAAGTGAAAGATACCAGACCCCGAAGACTATAAACTGAATGATTCCATTTATACGACACACTGGATAAAGCAAAAATACAGATACAGAAAAGAAGTAAGTTGGGAATGGGGAAGGTACTGCATATTAGTTACAAAGAGGCAACAAGAGAATTTGGGGGTGATGGAACTCTTCTGTAAGAAAACGTTGTGTCAGATACCTGACTCTATGTCACACAGGGAACTCTACTCATTACTCTGTAATGACCTATGTGGGAAAAGAATCTTAAAAAGAGTAGACATATGTATATGTATAGCTGATTCACTTTGTTGTACAGCAGAAACTAACACAGCATTGTAAATCAACTATACTCCAATAAAAATTAATTAAAAGAAAAAGAAATGGAGAACAGTAGCATGAACACTGGAGTGCTGGAGTCATAGCCGTCAGTATGGACTCCTGGATTTTATTTAAGATAGATACATAAAGAAGCATATATTAGATAGATGATTGATAAATAGATAAACAGTGATATATGTTTATGCCTGGATTTGTATACATATACACACTTCCTAGCTCTATTGACAAGAATTATTAGAAGCAAGGACATCCCTGTGGCCGTGAGAACAACTAGTATCAGATGTTTTGGTTTCTAAATATTATTCTACAATAAAAGCAACCAGAGATTCTTGATGAAGTGGTTGTTTCCAGGGGTAAGGCAGGGAAGACACAAGAGGAACCTGAAGCATCTTGTGGTACCAGGAGGAAAAAAAAGTATGCAAAAATATTTTTTTTTTTAGAATGAGGGTAATATCCTCCCTTTGGCTCCTTATTGCTGAGATAAAAACTTGAGTAAGGAAATAAACAACAGGGGCTACCCTGGTGGCGCAGTGGTTTAGAATCTGCCTGCTAATTCAGGGCACACAGGTTCAAGCCCTGGTCTGGGAAGATCCCACATGCCGCGGAGCAACTAGGCCCGTGAGCCACAACTACTGAGCCTGCGCGTCTGGAGCCAGTGCTCAGCAACAGGAAGGGCCGCGAGAGTGAGAGGCCCGCGCACCGCGATGAAGAGCGGCCCCCGCTTGCCACAACTGGAGAAGGCCCTCGTACAGAAACAAAGACCCAACACAGCAAAAATAAAAGTAATTAATTAATAAAGTTATGAAGGCTACCAATATAAGAATAAATATAGTAATAAAAAAAGAAAATAAACAACAATAGTACTGGATTCTAACTCATAAAATAAAAGAAATATCCATGAGTTCATACTAATATAAATAAAAATGTGAATAAGTGAGATAAAAGGTATGATGCTTCCTTATAAAAATTACAAGTAATAAATGAGGAAAATTCAGAATCACCATTAGAAGAGCATGGTACTAATTATGCAGGCAGGATTCACCTATGGATGTGAAAAGTCATGGTGAAAATTTAAACAGGGTATTTGCAGATTCTCAAAGCATCTTCCTCCATATGTTTATTCATCAAAAAGGGGAAAACAATAAGCTTACAATGAAGAAACTGGCACACACTTTAACCAAATGGTCAAAGTTATCATCAAGATGAATGTATTTCAACATCATTAACCTGATTTGATGCCCTGAGAAGGGAATATCATCCCTGCAGCTTTCTTCCCAAGAATGCATAACCTTGATCTAATTATGAAGACCTATTTGAGAAACACAAATAAAAGGATATTCTACATTCAAATCCACCAGTACCTTTTAAATATGAAGATCATGAAAGACAAGGTCACCAAGTAAAGGAGAAACTAAGGAGACATGACATCTAAGTGTATTGTGGGACCTTGGATTGGATCCTGGAACACAAAAGGGACATTAATAGAAGGGCTAGTAAGGACTAGTGAAATCTGAGTAAAATGGGTAGTTTAATTACTAGTATTATACCAAAGTTCATTTTTTACTTTGATAAATACATTATGATTTTGTATGATGTTTACTAAAGGGGAATCTAGGCAATAGATAACAGGAACCTCTGTCATACTTTTGCAACTCTTGTGTAAGTCTAAGATTATCTCAAAAGTAAAAGTTAGAAAGAATTGAGGATATTGAGCAACTCATACACTGATGTTCATCATCAGTATAAAATATAAATTGTTACAAATACTTTGAAAAACCACTTAGCCTCTTCTCAAAATAATCCTATACATGCCCTATCTTGTAATAAGTCCACTTCTAGGGATATATCATACAGAGATTTATACATACGTGCTCCCAAATATATACGATAATGTGCTTGGTAACATTATTTAAAATAGCAAAAAGCTGGAGAAAGGTCCTATGTCTATCAATAGTAGAATGGATACATTTTCATACATTCATACAGTGAAATACTACACTGCAATGAAACTGAACAGACTACTGTTAAATTAAACAACATGGATGAATCTCATATGGGTAATGTTGAGTGAAAGAAGCTAAACACAAAAGAATATGTACTGCATGATTTCATTTTACATGAAATTCAAAACTAGACAAACTAATCTATGGTGTTCCAGGTCAGGATAGTGGCTCCCATAGGGGAGAACAAAGGGTCTCAGGATTGGGAGGGGATACAAAGGATGCTTCTAGGATGCTGGTAATCTTCCAGTTCTAGAGCTGGATGGTTGTATGAACGTATTCATTTTGTAGAATTCATCAAGCTGTGCATGTGAGGTCTCTGTATTTTTCTACATGCATATTATAAATTTTAATACAAGTAAAGTTTGGTTTTTTTAAGACAAATGATTCCTTGACTGCTCTACTGTGAATTGACCTGAAGGATGCCAGAACGGAAGCAGGGTGATCAGTTAGACAATTCCACATTATAAAATATTAAAATATTTCATTTACAATGCTTTTATAAAAAGGAGAAAGACAAAATACTGGATCACAATAGCATATAAGTAATGAGAGATGATCTGAATGTGTTCTGAAGTCCTAATGTTCTTTGGGAGTAGATTAAGATTGATTAACCTTTGTTAAGCATGGATGTTAAAATTTCAAGAATAATTCCTAAAGGAATAAAAATAGATTTTATCCTTCTAAAGAAGTAGAGAAAATGGAATGAGAAAACAAACAATCCTCAATCAATCAAGAAAAAAATGCATAGAAAAGTGAGACAATTAGGAAACACAAAGTAAGGTGGTAGAAACAAATCCATATATCAGCAACCGTAGCTGAATGAACGGACTTCCTTTCACACAGGAGAAGATTTTCAGCTTGGGAAGATTTTCAGCTTGTCCAAATCCAACCTTACACTGTTTTCAAAGAGACACACCTAAAATACAAGCTGTTAAAAGGTTGAAAGTAAAAGGATGCAAAGAAATATTCTAAGCAAAGATCAAGTAAAATAAAGCAAGGGTATCTATAGTAATTTTATGTCAAAGGAAGAATTAGTGGAATTAAAAAAGGGGGGCTCACAATTTAATGATAAAAGTTTTAACACAGAAGATTAATGTACTCAAAACTTGTAGCACCTTATAAAACAGCTTAAAAATTACAAAACAAAAACATACCAGAACTACAGAGAGAAGTAGATACCCCACTATCATAGTGGGAGGTTTCAACACACCTCTCCACATTATTCTAAGATAAAGTAGATGGAAAACTTGGTGAAGATAAAGAATACAACAATCTTGATCTAGAGGACTTATATAGAACCCTAGGTCTAATAGCTAAAGAATTTCCATCCTTCTTGGATACACATGAGCCACATTTTAAAAGTGGGGCAGGGGCAAATACTAGGCAATCCTCTACTAAATTTCAAAGAATATGTGTCATCAGAATATCTACTCTGACTACAATGAAACTTTCCAAAGCAAAACAGATATATTTTCAAACATATATTTAAAATTTTTTTAAAAGTTCTAAAAATTCATTGATCAAAATGAAATCATAACTGAAATGATAATTTTGAACTGAACAATAATGAAAGTACTTCATATCAAAACTTAGAGATGCAGCGCAAGTAGAAATTTGGGGGGAATTTTTGTCTTAAATGCTCTAAATGCACGAGGCTAAAATTAATTAGCCAAAAAAAAAATATCTATTCGATAAAGTAAGAACAACAGAATACAACCAGATCAGTTATGAGCAGAAGTAGGTGATGAGAGAGAAAGGAGTCTCAATAAAGATAGATTTTGCTATTATTTTTATTATTTGTTAAAAAAAAATGCTGAGTATCTATAGAATTGCCAGTTACTGAAGAGAAGTCAAAGATATGAAAACCTGCTCCCTGCCTTCAAGGAAGATTATACAAATCACAGTGAAAAATAAAGATTAGCCAGCAGGAGCAGAGATTTGTGACAAAGCCTGAGAGTAGCAGCTCAGTTGGGGTTTTGGGGGCTGATGAGACAGGGCAGCCCTCACCAGCAGCTCTTCAGGCTGAGATCAACTCCTGGCCTCCAGAGATGGGTGCAGGAGAAAGGTGTGTGTCCTTAAGGGAGATTCCGGCTTCAGATAAAGAAGAAAGTGGAAGGAGCTTTCTAAGAAGAGACTGAGGGTGTGGGAAGCTTTGTTTACCGTGTTACAGAGGTACCAGAGGAAGGGAAGAAGGAGGGAGTAAAGAAGTGGGAGAATGAGTCTGGGAAGAACCACATGACAGTCCTAGAATGAGTAGGCGTGAGAGGAACAGGCAACAGAGACTTTCATAATGACTTTGGACAAGAAAAAGAGAATGTGAGGCGTGAGGCATTTTCCCTTCTGAAGATTCTAAATGAAACTCGGGAGGAATGTTGTATTAGTGCCTCTGCAGGCTAAAGTTTCTAAATTGCTGTAAGCTTGGTGATTCTGGCAAAATGTAGCCTTTGGCTAAAGTTCTAATGACACACTTTTAAGAAATGATTAATGCCTTTCTGAAGTTCTTCTGGCAAAGAGCAGCAAGTCATAGGAGGCCAGTGACAGTTAAAATTAGACACATCAGAAATAATCCACTGTGCTGCATGGCTAATGGTTAAATTGGTTTCTAGGAACCTTTCCCGGTGTGGATCTCTGGCAACAGTTGATTCTGGTCTCATTTAATGGAGCCAGGTTGGATTAACTTAACAGTTGTGTGGCCCAAGTTGAAGTAGTTCTTGAACTTCCTTAGTTATTGTTTTTTTTTTTTTTAACTCCCTATATGTAAAATTGTGAAAATGATACAGGGATCTTGAGATGATTACTGATAATGTAAAAAACTGCCTAGCACAGTAGTTATCTGCCACATCGTAGGTAGTTCATAAATGGTATCTCATCATTATTATTGTCACTTATTCCAGATCACCACTGTATCTACAAGTTACAAGCATACCTAAGTGCTTTTAAAATCACCAGTCCTTTATCACACAGGTACATGACAACCTCTACCTCCTGGCCAGAGTCCACCAGATCAGTGATTTTACTTGCTTTGCTGCCTCCTGTTGACCAGTTCCAGCTTCCTCTTCAAAGTTGCCTCATGTTGTCCACACTGATACTGCCTACCATCTCCCCCAGGGGACGTGGGTAGGGATAGTAGGAGAGCAGAAAGCCTTTTATGCTGTCCTTTATATGCTTGCTCTCATTCTTTAATGCTGCTCTCTGCTTTCCTCTCTTTTATCCTGCTCTTGATTCATTCATTTATCAAACGTTTACTGAGTGTCTAGGTACTAGGTTGGACACTAGCGATACAAAGTTGACAAAGGCACAGTCATGCCCTGAAGGGTATGACAATCCAGTGGGAGAAACAGATGTGAGCAGATACCCACAGTGTAATTAGATAAATGGTAATGGGAGGGTTTCCATGGTACTCTGGGAGCACGAATGATGAGGCAACTAATTCTTCTGGGACAGATGAAGTTTCACAGAGGTATCTGAGCATCTTTTAAAAAGATGATTAAGGGTCCACCAGTCCATAAGGTGGCAGTGAGGATGGGGAAGGAGGAGAGAGAGGAAGAGAGAGAGTCACTACAGACCAAGGGGTTGGGTGTGTGTGTGGTGGAGCAGGGTGGGGGGTGGATTCCAGCAGAGAAAACCTGGGTATTAGCTTAGCTGCAAGATTTTAAGGGAAGGCTTAGGAAAAACAAAATGAAATTCAGGGGAAAATGAAATAATATTTCTCAAAGATGCT